>NW_024080990.1:166248-237909 GCF_003009895.1 Hyaena hyaena | reverse complement strand
ATTTTTGTGTATGGTGTGAGAAAATGATCTAGTTTCATTCTTCTGCATGTTGCTGTCCAGTTCCCCCAATACCATCTGTTAAAGAGGCTGTCTTTTTTCCATTCGATACTCTTTCCTGCTTTGTCAAAGATCAGTTGGCTGTATACTTTTGGGTCCAATTCTGAGTTCTCAGTTCTATTCCATTGGCCTATGTGTCTGTTTTTGTGCCAATACCATACTGTCGTGATGATGACAGCTTTGTAGTAGAGGCTTAAGTCTGGGATGGTGATACCTCCCGTTTTGGTTTTCTTCTTCAATATTACTCTGGCTATTCGGGACCTTTTGTGGTTCCATACAAATTTTAGGATAGTTTGTTCTAGTTTTGAGAAGTATGCTGGTGCAATTTTGATTGGGATTGCATTGAAAGTGTAGATTGCTTTGGGTAGTAATGACATTTTAACTATATTTATTCTTCCGATCCATGAGCGTGGAATGTTTTTCCATTTCTTTGTGTCTTCTTCAATTTCCTTCATAAGTTTTCTATAGTTTTCATCATACAGATCTCTTGTATCCTTGGTTAGGTTTATTCCGAGGTATTTTATGGTTTTTTGTGCAATTGTGAATACGATCAGTTTCTTGATTTCTCTTTCTGTTGCTTCATTGTTGGTGTATAAAAATGCAACCGATTTCTCTATGTTGATTTTGTACCCTGCAACTTGGCTGAATTCTTGGATCAGTTCTAGTAGGCTTCTGGTGGAGTCTGTTGGATTTTCTATGTAGAGTATCATGTCGTCTGCGAAAAGTGAAAGTTTGACTTCTTTGCCAATTCTGATGCCTTTATTTCCTTTTGTTGTCTGATGGCTGGTGCTAGGACTTCCAGCACTATGTTAAACAACAGTGGTGAGAGTGGACATCCCTGTCATGTTTCCTGATCTCAGGGGGAAAGCTCTATTGAGTCTGTTTCTTGACCCTAGCATATCCCCTCAGCCGTAGCCACTATTTTCTAGAATTTTAGGAGCACTTTTTTTTTTTTTTTTTTTTTTTTGAGAAAAAATTGTCTGCAGTGTGAATGTAGAATGTCCAATGGTAAATGGCCAGACTCGATAGGGTCAGAATGGAGAAGGTTTTACAGACTTGCTACTTAAAATGTAGTCCCCGGACCAGTTGCATCATCTGAATCCCAGGTCCCATCCACATCTACTAAATCACAGTCTGCAGTTTGAGAAGATATCCTGCTGATCTGTGTGTGCATTAGAGTTTGAGAAACTCTAGTTATAGTGTGAGGAGGGAGGATAAAACACATGTTAGTGTCATCACAAAATGTGAGGCATACCAAAAGAGCTCAGCTGAATTTTGCCAAAGCTGCATTCTATTAATCCTCTTTATAAATTTAATAATTTGTGTAATATCATTAACATTTTCAGATATCTTCAGAGAGCATGAATTTGTTAAAAGGATAATATATTTTACTTATATTTTCTTTTTGACCCGTCAGACCCACGTTTGGATTTCTAAATTATCTCTTGATTATGCCAGCAACCTCCCATGAGGATTAGTGGGTTGTAATTATTTTGTTAAAAAAAAAAACTCCCCAGCCACAAACAGAAATTCATAATTACCTGACTCAGTAATGTGAGTTGTTAATGGAATATTAGCTATTTGAGTAAAAAGATACTGCACACAAATAATTAAACCAGATAGAGAACATCCAGGCAAGGATTTCTCCTTTTTTACAGTAGTGGCTTTGCAGCTCTCTATCTAGATGCTGGCATTCTTTTTGTAAATGATTGATTTTTCCTCATCTGAATACTGATGAATCTGTAACCAGCTCTTATGTTAATATTGTGCCAAGGTTAAAAACAGAATAATAATGACACAGCAGGGATTACAACATTGAAAGCGAAATTGAGAATTCAGCATATTGAATGGGGATTTATTACCTATTTCTTTTGTGATATGACCTAAAGTCCAGAAATTGTGATTTCCTTCGAGTTTCTTTGTTTATGAAGTTTGGATTAGTGATTCTCAAACTATTTTATAGCCGTAAGACCCTTTGTGCAAAGGACATGGCACAGCAGCCCTCTATGTGAAAGGATGAAACAAGGGCAACTTGGGGGCAAGCTGAGATGGAGAGCCAGGATTCAAACTTCTGGCAAGTCGCTGTCTACAGTGTTATATATCTCTGAAAATGGGGCAGCACAGTAAGCAAGTGCTTGAAAATCAGTGGGTTGAAGCCAACTTATATTTATGAAATAATTTTTATTTTCATTAAAAACTAATTTACAAATTACATTGCTGAGGGAATATCTATTAAAGTAAATGAGTCATGGTATTTGCTCGGTGGCCATCAAGTGTATCAAATCCCATCAGTTCTCTCTGAACAGTACATATCCCATTCATTCCCAGCTTGTGGTCCTCATAGCTACCACCCTGGGTCAGGCAAACATAAAACCCTTCTGGACAGTTATGACAGCCTTTCAAAGAACCTTCCTCCACCTCCAGTCTTTGGAGGGAAAAGCCAACATTTATACATACCAAACAGGCAAGAGATCCTGAAGTTTGCTCCCAGGTTTGTTATAAAGCCCCACTGCCAATGGAAGGCGTAATCCAAAATCTGTGTCCTGGCACGAAGGGTTCTCCTCTATATTGTTTCTACTTTCCTTTTTATATCATATTTCCCTTGGTGAGCCCCACAGTCTAGTCAACCAGAGCTACTGTCTCTTTATAATTTACGTCCCATTCAGTGCCTTTCTTACTACTCCTTTTCCCCATCATGTCTTACCTCTCCTCTTTATATGTCTAAGTAATAACTGCCTTTCAAAAAGAGCTTAAATACTGCCTCCCCTCTGGAGTCTCTACTGGGTCTCTCTGTTCTTCCCAAAGTCCTACCTAAATTGGTAATCACCCAATTACTTAATATACCCTACCTGAGCACTTACCCATTCTGGTCTGATTTATAGCTCTGTACATTTTGCTCACATTATTATTGGCTTTCCATTTTCTCTCTTGATGACTATTTAGAACATAGACTCTATCTTGTTCAGTTCTGAATCCCTCGTGATGCCTAGCACATGGCAGATACATAATAGATACTCAGTGAACAAAATATAGTCTGCCATAATATGGGTATCGTTTTCCTGAGATAACCTGTGTTACAAAAACAGTTGTTTCAATGAGAAAAGGGGATTGTGGCTATCAAATTTAAGGTCATAACAAAATTATTTTTTTGTATAAGAATTTTAAGAATAAGGCTTTTTAATGGCTCTAAGTGTATTTCATTACTGCAAGTGGATATAGTTTATTGGGTAACCAAAACTCATTAAAACAACCTAAATACTCCTTTACTTCTCTTTTACCCACCCATTAGAAACTTCTTGATCTTTATCACTTTAGATCCTGAACTTGTACTTTTAGTTACAGTACAGTTCCAAACTAATCATAGTGAACCAAATGTAGGGAGGATAATTGAAAGACTAGGATGCAACAGAAAAGTCAGTTACCCAAATTAATTATGAGGCTCTTTGCTTTACATGGAGAAATATAAATTATTGCGCTTGTCTCTTGCAAGGAATGTTGAGAAAGAGAACATTTATCCCACACTTCACCCCCTATATTTCCATTATAGGGATAGTTGGGACCTTTTTTTACTTACCCAGTTCTTTCCTGATAGGAGAAAGTAAGATGATTGGTCAGAACCCATATTACTTACTGGCTCTGTGTGTGGGTGTGGGTGTGTTGTTTTTATTAGTTTGTTTTGTTTTATGGGTTTTTTTTTGTGGTAGATTCTCTCCCCATTGTAGCACATGCAGTCCTCTTTTCTGCTCCCAGGTCCACAGCTGACTGGGTAAATGGATTTAGAGCAATTCCATGTTGGCTTCAAGTCCACATTGTGCTCTTTAATGCAGATATTACCAATACCTGCATTTTGAGGCATGTTGGGGGTTTTCTCTGTCATTTTCAGTCTACACTTGGTTCTCTTCTATTTATTATCTTTACGTCTATTCTTTGCCAGTCAGAGCATTGGAAAGGAGAGGAATTAGTTTTGGGCTCTCTAGCTTCTGACACAAAACCTCTCTTGCATTTGTAAAATATTTTATGATTTACAAGGTATGTTTACTTCTAGTAGCTCAGTTGTTTCTCACAACCTGAGAGATAACATTAGATCTTCTCAGGCTTGCCCATGGGATCTTTTCAGTGGCAGAAGATCCATTTCGTCTCAAACCATAAAAATATTCTCTCTACCCCATCTTGAAATTGGCCCTTAGCAGGGAGTTGAACAGAATTTCTTCTATTCTGTTTCATGTGAGCCAGGGCTAAGAATTCTCTTCAGCAACACTTTCCAGCAGAGTTTCTGTATGAACTGGGGAAGAGAGTACATAAATAGAGGAAGACACCTATGAAATGAACTTGAGAAGAAGTGACAGGAAAAAGGAATGTGACTTGTAAGTGATTATCTTGGAAATCCAGCAGCGATGGCAGAAATGCTGGACAAGAAAGAGGATTTGAAAGAGCAGATCTTCGTTCTCTTGGCTCTCTGATTTCCAGGTGACCAAGAGAGTCTAGTTGTGAAATCTGTAATAAACTATGGTATACTCTGGTAGTGAGCAGGAGTTGAGGCATCAGGAGAACTGGGAGACCATTTAAAGATGACACCTACTAATACTGGAAAGCAGTTAAGTATCTGTAATGACCTTAATTTGAATAGAAACAAAGCTATCTCCTGTCCCTTGATCTTTCCCCAAGTTAATGCAAGGTATTCCCAAGATGAACAGGAATAGAAATGCTACTTGAGCCAGGATCCCATTTATTTTCCAAAGGCAAAGAAGTCCTTTCTGAAATCGCTGCTTGGCAACCTGAACTTAAACCTTTAATATTGGGTGCCACTCATGTAATCGTTAGACAGGATTCCAAAGTAGAAGTAAATCAGTGAGCATGTATCTTCTAAAGTTGGGCTTTCAAGATCTACCTCTCCCTGACCCAAGTGGGTACCATTTAGCATGTTTGCCCTGGATCTTGCCAGAATAGCCTATTGGGTTTCTTCACTGTGGATTTCTCACATAATGTCTTAAGAAAGAAGGAAAGGAAAATTTATTGAGCATATATCATTTTTAGTCAGGATGCTATATAATTTTCAAAAGTTATCACATTTATCATCATTCCTTAAAGGAAGACATGGCATTAAGTGGTATCTTACATTTATAAAATACCCACAGTTTATAACTCATGTAAATCATCCCATTTAATCTTAACAATTTTCCTATTGTGAGGAGGCAATGATCCCCATTTTAGAAATGGAAAAGCTAAGGGCATGTGGGTGGCTCAGTCGGTTGAGTGTCCGACTTCTGCTCAGGTCATGATCTCACAGTTTGTGGGTTTGAGCCCCGTATCAGGCTCTGTGCTGACAGCTCGGAGCCTGAAGCCTGCTTCGAATTCTGTGTCTTCCTCTCTCTCTGCCCCTCCCCCACTTGTACTCTCTCTCTCTCTCAAAAATGAATAAATGTTAAAAAAAATTTTTAAAAAGAAATGGAAAAGCTAAGACTCAAAAAAGCTAACCAATATGCCCAGGTTACAAGGAGAACTTTGAGAGAGCTAATCCCTGTATCCAGATTAGTATGTATCTTACCAGACCATGAAGTCCTGATTTCCCTGTATGACTTGTTCAGAAGATATGGAGAGAATGTAAGCTTCAGAATCATCCAGGTGTGGGTTCACATCCTGGCTCTGAATTATCCTAGCTCTGTCCTTAATCATTATATCTCCTACCCTCATAGAGTTCCAGTTTTTCATCTAAAATGGGGAAAATAGTACCTGTTGCATAAAATTACTAAACAATTTGAATTAGTTCAATTGTACTCTATGCTTGAAGCTCTTTATAGTATCTTTCTTTAAAAAAATTAAATGTTTATTTATTTTTGAGAGAGAAAGAGAGGGAGACACAGAGTACAAAGTGGGCTCCAGGCTCTCAGCTGTCAGCACAGAACCCGATACGGAACTCAAATCCATCAGATGTGAGATCATGACCTGAGCCGAAGTCATATGCTTAACTGATTGAGTCACCAGGCACCCCAGTATCTTTTTTTAAATGTTTATTTATTTTTGAGAGTGAAACAAAGTGCAAGTGGGGGAGGGGCAGAGAGAGAGAGGGAGACACAGAATCTAAAGCAGTCTCCAGGCTCTGAGCTGTGAGCACAAAGCTCACTGTGGGACTCAAAACCACAAGCTGTGAAATCATGACCCAAGCCAAAGTCTGATGCTTACCTGACTGAGCCACCCAGGCACCCCACTGTGTACCTAAAGCTTAATGATTTTTAACAAATGCTCATTTCTTCTTCTGTTAATATTCTAGATCAGGTAATCACCAATGGAAAAGTAGATTAGAGAAAGTCTAGGGAATATGATCAGAAATGTGAACACACATTTATTACGAGAATACTTCTTTTACATTTGAAAGCCACTATTCTAGAATGTATTAATCTCAAAATGCATGGTCAAACATTTTACTATGTAAAATGAATAGGAATATATTGGGTGCTAAAGAGGATATAAAGATATGGTCCTGCCTTCAGAGAGTGAGCTTTGGTCTGCTATGAACATCTCTTCTCCCTCCAAGGACCACTGTGGCATGAGATGCAAACTCCCAGATTCAGGGTTACTCCCATGTCTCTAAACAGTCCCTCCACCCTTGTGTGGTTTCTCAAGGAGTTCGCCTCCACCTACAGAGTCAAAGCAGTAAAGGATATAGTTTAAACGTTATAAGGGGCAGCTGGATGTCTCATTTGGATAAGTGTCCCACTCTTGATTTCGGCTCAAGTCACAGTCCAAGGGTCACTGGATCGATACTCATATCAAGCTCCTCACTGACAGCACGAAGCCTGCTTGGGATTCTCTCTCTCCCTCTCTCTCTGCCCCTCTCCCACTTGAGTGCTTGTGTTTTCTCTCAAAAATAAAAATTAAAAAAAAATTCTCAGTTATAAGAAGACTTTATAACCATATATCAATGGTATTCCTGGAAATTCCTTTGAACATTCTTGGAACTAGGTCTTAGTCTCTCTCAACTCTTGTCTTATGGTCTTCAAAGTCAGCCGTTCATAAATGCTCTAACAGAGTTTTCTCTTTAATGGGTCATGGAGCCAATTTAGTACGTTTTGATCAGCATTTTTTTAATTGAAAAGACCTTACTAGTTTAGAAAATAATCAAAATGCATTGTTTTTGCCTTAGTATTTTTTTTTCCCATTAATCATTAGCTTGTGTAAGGTATTTTTTAGTTTGGGTAGCCATCAAAAATGTTTTAAAGACATGTTCTTAAAAACAAGACCTTGGAAAAGTACCAAGAATGCTCATGGAATAGGGACGCCTGGGTGGCTCAGTTGATTTAAAATGTCCAACTCTTGGTTTTAGTTCAGGTCATGATCTGGTGGTTCATGAGTTTGAGCTCCAAGTTAGGCTCTGCACTAGTAGTACAGAGCTTGCTTGGGACTCTCTCCCTCTCTGCCTCTCCCTCCACTTGCTCACTCACTCACTCTCTCTAAATAAATAAATACTCTCTTTTCTTTTTGAGAAGAACTCACCAAACTCCACACCTGAAAAACAAATAACCCAGTGAAGAAATGGGCAGAAGAAATGAACAGACACTTCTCCAAAGAGGACATCCAGATGGCCAATAGACACATGAAATGATGCTCAGTGTCCTGCATCATCAGGAAAATACAAATCAAAACCACACTGAGATACCACCTCATGCTGGTCAGAGTGGCTAAAATGAAAAATCAGGGGACTCTAGATGCTGGCAAGGATGTGGAGAAACAGGCACCCTCCTACACTGTTGGTGGGAATGTAAGCTGGTTCAACCGCTCTGGAAAACAGTATGGAGGCTCCTCAAAAAATTAACAATAGAACTCCCCTATGACCCAGCAATAGCATTGCTAGGAATTTACCCAAGGGATACAGGAGTGCTGATGCATAGGGGCACATGTACCCCAATGTTCATAGCTGCACTCTCTACAATAGCTAAATCATGGAAAGATCCTAAGTGTCCATCAACTGATTAATGGATCAAGAAGATGTGGTATATGTATACCATGGAATACTACATGGCAATGAGAAAGAATGAAATCTCGCCATGTGTAGCAACATGGATGGAACTAGAGGATGTTATGCTTAGTGAAATAAGTCAGGCAGAGAAGGACAAATACCATATGTTTGTACGTATAGGTGGATTAGGAGGAAGTTATCAGAGGATGGTGCAGGAGAAGAAGGGGAAAAATAGTTGGGGAGAGGGAGGGAGACAAACCATGAGAGACTCTTGAATGTTGAGAACAAACTGAGGGCTGATGGGAGTGGGGGAGAGGGGAAGGGGCATGGGGGAGAGTACTTGTTGGGATGAGCACTAGGTGTTCTATGTAAACCAACTTGACAATAAACTAAGAAAAAAAAAAGAAAGAAATTATATACACATACAACCTAACTAATATGTTATGAACATTATAGACTGGAAAAATAAAAACAAATTGATAAATATTTAAAAAACAAAGAATGCTCATGGAATAAGTGACAAGGGTTAGACTTTAGGTTTAAGTCTAGCACTTTTTACAAAATTTTTTAAAGTTTATTTTGAGAGAGAGAGAGAGATTGAAAGCATAGGCATGAGCACAAGCTAGGGGCCGGGATAGAGAGAGAATCCCAAGCAGGTTCCATGCTGTCAACACAGAACATGGTGTAGAGCTTGATCCCACGAACCCCAAGATCATGACCTGAGCTGAAACCAGGAGTTGGATGCTCAACTGACTGAGGAACCCAGGTACCCAGTCTAGCACTTTTGAGGATATTTTAGGCATTTCCACTAAATATATGTAGCTGCTATTAGATAAATGTTCTTCCATTCTATTATGGCTACAAGAACCATTCAGCTGGATTTTCCTCTCATGTCATGTTCATCTCTACTACCACCAGACCACCTTCCCCTCCTGTTTCCATCTCTTTGACAAAGCCCTCAGCTCTAGTCCCTTACAGGCTGGAGTATTCTCTACATCTCCTGAAAATGAGTACTTGATCCCTCTACCACCAGGAATAATCCAGTCTCCTCTGCCTAGAAATCAATATAGAGTCCAAAGGATAGGGTAGATTTTTGTTGTCACTGCTGTTACATTCCTCAAGCAACTTTTTGCTGTGTTGTCTCTGCCTTGCATGGATGCCTGGGAATACCTTTTCCCTTGGATTCCCTCCTCCACATTTTTCTTCCCATTTCTCTTTGGGGTACTCACCTTCATGCTGCCACCACTCCCTATACCAAACCATTAGTCCCATTTCATGCTATTGCCAATCATATCCAAATTAGGGGAAACTTTTCACCTGAAACCTTCCATATTTCAGAGTAGAGTTCTCTTGAGACTAAAACCGTTCTCTGCCTGATACTACTCATTCGTTTAATGCAGCGTTATAATTAAAAGGGACAACAATAGAAAGGGACAGAGAGGATGAAGTGGGTAGAGCATCCCATCCCACCATACTAGTTTTTATCTTACTAGATAGAGTCTCTTTGTACCACAGGAGGTCTCCATGTTGGACATTCTGTGAGCTGACACTGAAATTTCTACAGAACCTATGCTTTTACCCCACTGAATTATGTTCAAATAAAGGACGTTTGAAAAGGGATTTTTAAAATACAGATACACATTAGTCCCTTCCCAGGGTTCTGTAGTTCTTTAACTATTCAGAAATGGAACTGTTGTTGATGGCTGGAATGATGATCAAAGGCCTTGTGGAATAGATGGGGTTGGAACTGAGCCTGGAAGGGTGGGCACCACTTGGAAAACTAAAAGCAATGTAAGTAGGACTTTGTAAGCAAATAGGACAAACAAAGATAGTAGAAAAGAATCAGGAGACTGTGTATGAATGAGTGGACCAACCAGGCTGGTGGGATGGAGATCTGGATTGGAATTCTGTTGTAAGGTACAATGAAAATGTGGATTAAGACCAGATCTCATGAGAATACCTGAATGCCAGGACCAGAAGGAAAACCTTGATGGTTTTTGAGCAGATGAAAATGGTGTTTTAGGGAGATTAACATTATGGTTTGTGGATGAGATGTGGTGCTAAGAGACATTCAGCAAAGGTAAATGACATGAGGGACCACTGTAGTAATCCAGGCTTGAGGCAACCAGGGCCCCAACTAAAGTGATGCAGTGGGAACTGAGAGAGAAATAGAGAGATGAAGGATTTTACAAGATAGTTTGTCATTGACTTAGAGAAATCTAATCAGCAACATTTTATTTATGCACTTGGTCTTGAACCAGTTAATTTGCCCTTCAGATGTATCTTTCCTGAATATGTAAACTCTCTCATTAAGATATAAGCCATATGCCTGCTTTGAAGCTCAGCCAGACCCCACCTAATGCTGGCCTTTACCTCTTTTTTCTCATTGGTAATCAGCTCACTGAAGCAGATGTTACTTCCTGACTCCAGAGATGCCAACAGACTCAGAAGGAAATGGATTATAGAATTGGGGTCTGCACTCAGCATGTTCCAAATATGGAAATCAAACCGAGGCCTTCTTAGGCTCCATGCTTGGCAAGAAGAATGAAACAGGGCTTAATGTTGGACCTCAAAAGACACAGTGGTTACCAGAGCCATAGTGGGCCTGTTTTCTCGCCTACAGAAGATCTTGCCAGTAATAACAATTAACGCTAATAGTGTACTTTCAATTTACCTTTCTGGATTAATTTGACAAATATTTATTGGCTACGTACCAGGCATTCACCAAGGCTTTGGGGATAAAAGAAACAAAGGGCACAGTTCTTGCCTTTGATAAAGTTTCCAGCTGAGTAGGAGAGACCTATAAACAAGTAAATACCATTATAATGGAGTGTTCTGCTCTTGTCCTCTGTGCACCAAAAATTGTAATAATCTGATGCTGTAGAGATAGATAGTTTTGGATTAAAGTCTTCCCACTGCATACATTTCAGTAATCACTTGCAAGGTCAAGAAGGCACATGTAAACACCTTACACTAAACCTTTTATTTGAATAAAAGCAAAAAAAGAAAACTGAAATCAACAAGTTCTCCATAAAACCTGGGAGTTTTCCCCATAATTATTTTGCCTTTTCCTCTGGGCCTTTATTTAACCAGTTGTGGTTACACTGTCTGGCCTTCTTTTATAGAAGCCTTGAACTTCACAATGTGGAGGCCCTTATACTCAGTCTCTAGAGTGAGTCAGACTGCCTTGGAGAATTCCAACCAACAGCACTAGGAGCTGGAAGAAAGACCACCAGAACTCTTAGTGAACCCCTTCTGTGGAAACTGCAGAGATGGAGTCTAATGAAGTTTTGGTCTAGGAAGTTTAGGAAAACTGAAAAGCTTGTTAGTGAACATTTAATCTTTCCTGTGAATTATTATAATTTCTTTATGGACAGAATCCTGTCCCTCAATAGGCATTGCTATTCAGTTGCAACAATAGAAGTCATCTTAGAAAAAGGTCAGCCCAGGATCACCAAGTACAGAACAGATTTTGTTGTTAGTTACTTAGTTTCTGTTTTCTGTAATAAACTGTTGGTCTTTGCTAAAAATTAGAACCATATATGATTAAGGGTTTTTTCTTTTTGTTTTACAGTATTTTTTTATAGTTTAAATGAGGTGGTTTCTAGTGTTGGAAGATATACAAGGTTGAGGTTGGAGAAAGCTAACAAAAGAAATGTTGACTAGAAATAAATGCTGTAATTATATTGGCTTTAAGGATTATTTCAAACCTTAGGAAAAGAAGAAGGTATTGAGAATTCATTGTTTTAATAGAAACTATATACCATGTCTCTAAATGGTTTCAGGTTAGTTGCTTTGGATTGTATAGTGTCTCCTTTCCCTCCTTATATACTCATTAGGCTTAGCTTAATAATAATATGAGGGGCCAAAAAAGCTTTTAAGCTGCTTTCCTTTGGTTTGTAATTCTTTGCCAGAACCGGAATACTGATTGCAATGCCTTCTGCAGTCTCCTTGCTATTTGTGAAAGTGTAAAATAAAGCTAAATGCACATGTACACACACCAAGCCAGTGAGAGTGAGCCCACTCTGAGTGTACTACCAAGCAATATGTTCACATTAACTTAATTTTACTATAACTGAAAGTGGAAGGAGGGATAGTAAATCCCATTAATAGATTATTTTCTTGTCCTCAGTGGGAGGTGCCTGCTGACCAACAGCACTTCCCAGAGAGCTAAGTCCTGTATTGCACTTGGGTGTGGTGGAGACAAGACCTGGATCTCCTGTTGGTCTAGGACAAGCCAAAGTCTATTCATGGAGGCTGAAAATGTTGAGATGAACTCATAGGGCTTTTGTGTTCTTTGCTTTTCAAGTGAACATAAAAAATTTGACAGCTATAGTACTCCCCTGGAATCACTTACACATAAACTCATCCAAAAGTCACTTAGAGCACACAGCAATGCAATTAGTGAATTACCCAGTTCAGCTGTATAACCAGGTTCCAGTGATGGTCTTTTGCAAATTCAGGTGATTTCTTAACATACCAAGTAAGGCACAATTCCAAAGTTCCTCTTTTTGCTGATTTATGATTTTTTCTCTTGTTAATCAAAAGATCCTAGACAGTTGTATGAATCACAAAGGTACTAGAAAACATCAGTATAACACATGTTGAGGCAAAGTTGTCCAATGTTTGAATTATTCTCTGGTATTGATGTTTCCACGTAGTTTAACATTTTAAAGTATAAGTTATCAGCCTTCCAGCAAGTGTAATCTGGCTCTGTTTGCTAGAGCTATTCCTTTATTCAAATTAAGACACAAAGGGCTTGATTTCCCATCCATTAGGAGGAAAATGTACTTTTGGCATTCATTGTAGTTCTATGCAAGGGAACTTAAAGAGAGGGTCAAAGCATCGTTCATTTGGAGAATTTTTAAACTGTTCCTTTATTTTGTGCACACACACATGAGTAGGGGAGGGGCAGAGAGAGGGAGAGAGAGAATCCCCAGCAGACTCCCTGGTCAGTGCAGAGCCTGAAGTGGGGCTCGATCTTAATGACTATGAGATCATGACCTAAGCTGAAAAAAAGAGTCAGACACTTAACTGAGCCACTCAAGCACCCCCAGAGAATATTTTTTTGAGTACCTACAACATTTTAGACATTAGTTGCTGATGAAACAAATACAGCTGTTGTCCTTATAAAGTTTACACTCTAGACTTGTACAGAACTGGGTAGCTCACCTATTGGAAGGACTAGATTCTAATTATGCACAAGGAATTTGAACAAAGTGAAGCTATGTGCTAAAACAGTGACCAAGGAAGTGAAGAGTTTGGGAATTATGTGATATGAAGAGTAGTTGAAATATACTAGAAAGTTTAGGGATGTTGCAATTATTATTCTCCTTGGTTCTAGACCAACAGATGTTGGATTTCTGTTCAATATAGAAAAATTATAACATTTAGATCCATCTTAGAATAAAATGAGCTGTTTTGAATGTGGTAGTAGTCCTACCCCAATGTGTTGAAGTACCTACTATATTAAGTCTTGTGAAGGTATTTTTGCATCAGGCAAAGATGGCTTCTAATGAGCCTTCCAATTCTGAGGTTCATCATTCCATAAACCTGATGGCTGGTGACCACAGAAGCAACCAGCTCCATTTAGCAATTCTTCATTCTGTACATAATAAGTCTAGTCAAACAGAGAACTAGGAGAAACTCTCTGTCTCTTTATTCTAGATGGAACAACACAGTGTAGAAATACAAACTGCCCCTTCCTCTTACCACAGATTCATTTAAGAAGACCATCTCCCTAGAGAAATGGTCACTGACCAATGGTTTTGGGGAAGGGACCTTCAAAATCGTAATTTGTCCAAAGATACATGGTTGATGGCAGAGCCCAGACAACAAATGTCACTGAGTTCAGTTCATTTTTTATGATGTGCAAATCATAAATGGTGGATTTTGAAACATCTTCTGAAGAGCAGAAGGATGGAAATATTTGACTGTGGCTGAACACATGCTGAGCCTAGGACATGGTCTCATTCAGTGCATCTCTTCCAGTACTTACTTAATTCTAGACTATGATGGCTCCAGTCTTCTGAGTTGCATGGCTCTAACCAGAAAAATCCTAAACTTCTTTCCCTACATTTGCAATTCTCCTTTTTTCTCTTTCTTCCAGCTCAAGCTTTTAAGTTCTGTGACTATTTCTATCAGACATTTTGTTTCAGAAACAGCACAGCTAATGTCTTTGTTAGGAAATGCTTTACAAATAATCGACACTTCAAAATAATTTTCAAATCTCTACTTTTTTTAATGGAAAGAACAAAGAGATTTGGGGTGAGGGTCTGTCATACAACACCTTCAACAACCCTTCAGGGTATTTTCTTTGGAGGATGTGATTACAGCTGTTTAAACTTCAAATTATTTGCATTGAACAATAACCTTGATTTTAAAAAGTCACATGACTGCATATAAACTAAAACATGGAAAGGAATCAAAAGTTGGTGTTTTTCATGGAGCTATATTGCCCATTGGCTGTGGCTTCTGAAGGGTGCTTTTTAGGGCCCAGCATTGGTGGGAAAAGATAAACGAAGACTGCAGAATGAGAATTTTGCCTAGTGAGTCATATTGGGTTGCAGCTGAATCTGAAAACAGCAGGTAGTCATCAGAAAGGTTTATATGAAATCTAATGAATCAGAAAGAGAAAGCAAGAGGAAATGGTTTCTTTTCATACAGGGCCAGATTCTCATCTGATGTAAGTCTTGGAGAATTAGCCAACATATGGAAATTATCCCCATGTGGTTTTATGGGACAGCAGTATGAGGAATCATTAAAGGCACAGAGGTATTTAGCTTTATGAAGAGAAGATCTGGGTGGGACAGATAGCTCTTTTCCAATATTTGGAAAGTCAGCATATGGAGAAGGGAGTATTGTATGTTGCTCCCAGGGCAAACAGTCAATGGATAGACATTGGAGAGACACACTGTAGTTTCTCTTGTCTCCCACTAGGGCAGCAGAACATGGTTATTTCCTCACAGCAGGATAAGCTTATGTGAGAACAGAACGATGTTTCTGGAGCCATCTTCTAGGAACTGGGATAGGAACTGAGGAGACTGCCCCAGCTCTATGACTGATATCAAAGTCTCAGTCTACTAGGTATGCCTTATTTAGGCAAACAGGCAGCCAGGAAGAATTGGAGGTATTTGGACTTTGGAGTCTGGAAGGCCTTGGTTGAAATCCTGGGCATGTGATTTATTGTATGTAATCTTGGGGGAGTTGCTTGGCTTTCTGATCGTATGAAGGAAAAAACATCACCTGTACTAATGGATAGCTGTCATTTGTGTCCACTCAGATTTCCTTTTCACTGTTCTAGTAAAAGCACCTCCATTTCCCCAAGTAAAGTAGAGTCATGGTGTCAATCATTGTAGCCTGACTACCCCTAGACAGTCAGATTTTGCCTTTCTGGAGTTGTAATCCTGAGTAGGGTGACCCAAGTGTGGAAGACATTTGGAGCTGATTGCTTTTGAGGATGGTGGAGACTATCCATCAGCTGCTCAGGTTTCCTGAGCCACCAGATTGCTGTTCCTTCTTGGGGCCTGGTTGTTCAGCTTCTTGAATTCTGTGAGTTACTCTGTTTTTTTCCAATATATTGTGTTTTTGGATAAGTTAGCTGAATCAGTTTCTGTGGTTTACAAAAACAAAGAACTGTCTGTATACCTACCTGAGTAAGGGTTGCTGGCAAGATTAGCTGAGGAAGTATACATGAAGCCCCTGACACTGTCCTAGTGTCTGACACATAATAGGTGTTCAGTAAATGGTAGCTGTTGTGAGTTATCAGGTACTGCAGGCCCAAGATGAAGTGGAGAATGATTTCAAAAGTAGGAAAAGCCACATTCTGAAGTTAAGGTACATAGAATCTGGGATATCTTTTCTCAGATATCAGGCCCTAGCCTCTCTCTCTCTGTAAAGAAAAACTTGTTAACCACAAATTGGCCTGACCATGAGATTTGGTATGGCTCCCTGCCTCTGGAAGTGAACAAGCCACTGAATGCCCCCAATTAGAAGGCCATAGAAAGGTTCCCACATTGGGAGGAAGGCTGAACTTGAGGGTTTCCTAGGTCTCCCCAGCCCTGTGCAATTCCATGCACTTGATGCTCCAACTGCCATAGGCTTGTTGCAGAGACAAGTGCCTTGGGACCTGCCAGTAGTCAGGGAACATGTTTTAGTCTTGCTCTTACTTGACCCTGTGCCATTTGACACTCTCTCCTTCCTAGCTTTCTTGTGCCACCCCTTCTTCCTGATTTTCCTCCTACCTCTCCAGGAGTGCTTTTCGATGTGCTTTTCCTTCTGCCCTTAATACCCTTAAGGGCTGCCTCCTACTCATCTTTCCAAATTCATTTTAAGGACCAGGTCTGTCTTAAGCTTTCATCCCACCCTCATCACTCTAGCCCTTTGTCTCTCCTTTCCTCCCGTATATGACTCTGTATCCTCTGTTCCAGCAGTCAGCACACTGGGTTTTTACAGCTGATTCTTTATCCTATCTCAACTGTGAGGTCAAGGCAGAGACTAGAGCTTGTTCACTCTGTATTCCCAGTGCCTAGCCCAATGCCTGGTAGAGAGAGGATGGAAGGAAATGTACCAAAGGCAGAAGACTGTTCTTATGGTTGTTTCCCCCAGGATCAAAGATTACAGGATAGTTCACATAAAGTACACTTAAATATGTCTACTGTCGTTTTACACAAACTGTCCTAAGTTAAAACGTTTAAAACATGAGCCCAAAGAGAACAGAACATACTACCTAATCATTTCTCCTTCATTAATTAAGGAATGGAGTTGGTGATGTGTTAAGTGCTTTAATCTCCCTAGGCCATAATTCTATGACTAACTTTAATACAAAACAAGAAACAGCTCTTATTAGACTGGCTTTATTCAGACTTGGTTTATTTTTCTGGCTGTGTTTATGGTCATCTCCAGTGATGAAGAACCTTGATGGTCTCTCACCATGTTGTGCACCATACCCCAAAATATTGAGGTGACTTATATTTACTATTACTAGTTAAATTAAATCTAGATCTTACATCAGAGGAAAATGTGCTTCTCTTTATACTTTGAATTATGAGCCCCTAGGGTAGAGGCTGTAATGTAATAAGAAGTTGCCTGGGGGACACCTAGGTGTTAAGTGTCTGACTTTGGCTAAGGTCATGATCTCATGGTTCATGAGTTCAAGCCCTGTGTTGGGTTCCATGCTGACAGCTCAGAGCCTGGAGCCTGCTCTGGATTCTGATTCTATGTCTTCCTCTCTCTTCCCTTTTTCTGCTTGTGCATGCTTGCGCTCTCACTCTCTCTCTCGCTCTCACTCTCGCTCTTGCTCTCTCTCTCTTTCTCTGTCTCTCTCAAAAATAAGTATAAATTTTTTTTAAAAAAGAGAAGTTGCCTGGGAACACACTTGGAGTTTCTTCCCTCAGCAGAAGTACTGGTGTGGGTTCGAGTGCAAAGGAGAGGAGATGTGGAATGCTCACATTTTTTCCATAAATAGGCCTGTTCCAGGGTTCTAGGAGTCATAGGATTTCATCTCTATCCCACACAGCATAACACCTGTAGGAGGCAAGCAGCTATTTGCAGGAAGGAAGCAAGACTGTTTAGCTAATAGGAGAGAAGACTAGGGGATGGTTTATGAGATGGAGGAAACATATGAGAGTCATTAGGCTTATTCTTCTAGTTACATGAGACAGAAACCGAGAGTGGACATATTTACACTCAATGTAGTAGAGACCTTTCTATAAGACTGAGCTGTTCAAAGAGAGGAAGGACTGCCTCAGGAGATATTGTGGTCCCTGTCCTTGGACGGCTTCAAACAGAGATTGGGAGCCCATCTCTGGGGGGAAGTTGAGGAGGGACTATGGAAACCTAGTGGGCAACTGGACTAGAAGACCATAGGGATTTCTTTCTTCCTCAAAAATCTGAAAGAACAACTTAAAAGAATATGAGAGCATGTCAGAAAAGGAGGATTAATTCTCTTTTGGTTAAGACAGGTTTTATAGGATCTTAAGGAGTAATCTAGGGATGATTATTAACCAAAGAAATCCACCTAAACAAAAGTATATTCTATAGATATAATCCCAGAATCACAGAACAATTAACATACACTGGATAATTCTAGAACCATTTTTATTAGTTGTTCACAATTGCCTGCTATAACACAGAGCACTGTTGTAGGTATTAGAGTTACAAGATGTTTATGGCCCAAGGAAAGTGATATATATGGAGAAAAACATTTCACTAATCAAAACCTCAAGATCAACATTGAGAGATTTTTTAAAAAATATTCAAATATGAAAGAAGGGAGAGCAATTGAAGACGATTCCAGCTGTAATTTAGAAGGCTGGGACCCCTCCAATCCATGCCATCCCAGTGTTTTAGCATTCTATAGTTGTGGGCCTATAATATGGCCACCCACATTACCTTTCCATCATCTGTCAGCCCTGTCAGGGTTTGAAGTGAGGTGGAAGAAGAAGGAACTCTTTTCTTGGTGGAGGCTTTTCCTTTCACTCAATGATATTTTAGTTGATGAAAACAGGTCATGCAAACTCTTGACTTACCTTCCCTGATCTCTTTTTCTTCTTTATTTCCATGGTTCTGTGTTGATACTTTGTCTCTACTTCCCCTCCCACTGGCAGAGAGGCAGGGTAAGTGAATGAGGTGAGACAGAAGAGAGAACGGTCTCTACCTCCTCACTTTAAGCTGTGCCACTAATTCTTACTTTCCATTTGATATTAAGCTTCACAGTGTCAAATGAAGCCAGGGAAAGGGGCCATATGAAACTTCCTCCAGGCCCAGTGAACTTCTACCCAGTTGTGTTAAACACATGCACACACTCACACTCACACACACACACACACACACACATTTTGCATTCACATTTGGGAGAAATAATGACTCCATTCTTATTTGAACCAAATACCAAATGACATATTTCCAATTTGAGAATTACTGGTTAATTTTGTAGACTTTTAGTTCAGACATAGAAAAATACCAAGTCTGCAGGGCTTAAATGCCAGAGGAGGGCATGAGAAGGAAGGTGTAAGCCAGGAGGAACTCTTGACAAACAATTTCAATGGAGCTTTATATTTTCAAAGAAGTTTTGAATCATGAAACAGCTCACCCAGCTATCCCTAGAAAGTAGGTCAGCACAATATTTTCACAGGTGAGGAAACTGAGTTACAGTGTTTGGTGGCTTAGCCAACACATACAACTTGGGTAGGAACACACACTTCTGAATTTCCACCTGGACACAGTCAGCTAGGCTACCTTCTTCCCAGAAGGATAAAATACAGGCATTTAGCAACTTTTATTTTATATTTTTATATGTTAACTAGGTTAAAACACCATTGGTGTAGACCAAGAAGTCTTAACATCAAGGGGTAGTTTGAAGCATGTGATATTCCCTAACCTACTATACAGTTCAGCTGCTCTACTCCAGGATATGGTAGCCAAAGCAGTAGCTGGAGAATCAGGAGGCCTGGATTCTAGGAGTAAGCTGTATGACTTTGCAAAAGTCATTTTAAATTTCTGAGCCTTGCTTTTTAATCCTCAAAATGAAGACAGTATTTTTGAAAGTTTTTCATTTGAACACTGCAGAAAAACACAAAATAGTTAAGCCACCCAAAATTTAGCTGTACTTTTTGAAGTATATATAAAAAGAAGTGATATTTTCTCTGCTCATAATTGAATGTACAATGCAGTGTCTAATTGGTGCCTTCAAAGGGCGAAATCAATTTTTATCTAATGAGTAGCATCTGTTTATTTAGCTGACTTGTATTCTAAGATAAGTTTTTAAAATTGTACACCTTACTCCTGTAATTAAAACAGAATTGAAGGTTAAAAACCATGAAGTATATGAAAGAAAGATGTAATGATACCATCTGATAAATGGAATAGAGATGAACATTTTGTTTGTATATATATCTGTTATATTTGTTTTAAATTGCTTCTGTAGTAGAAGTGGAATATTAGGAGGCCTTTAGTTAGGGAACCAAATTGGAATTTTTACTAGGAAAATGGAAGCTGAATTTTCTATCTTTGATATACTATCTACAAATTTAAAGTAAAATGGAGCAATAAAGTTCTTACCTGTGTGTTGGGGCCATAAATCTGCTTATAAGAGGAATATGTATGTCTTGGCCTTAATTTTCCGAGTTACATGAGCTAATTAGCATTCATTAATTGGACCATTTCCCCCGTCATTTTGTCTGGGCAAACATAAAAGGTGGTACACAACAGAATTTGCCTTATTCCCATGTCTTAGTGAAAATAGTAACTCTTAAGGGGGCCTTCTCCTGAAGATAGAGTTTGGAGATCTGGTTTGGAATCTCCAAAAAAACGTGCAATCTTTTTTCTTTCTCAAGGGCTTAAGAACAGAGGTTCAAAGGTAGATGGCCTTTGCTAGTACCCACCACTCTTATAAAGTACAAAATCATAGGCTGCCTGTTAGATCTCTGACATCATGTCCCCCAAATGAAAGGAGTGTTGCAGCAGAACCTAGACCCCCACCAGTAGGCTTCTGGACATGAGGCAGCCTTCTACTAACGGTGATGATCATTCTCAGCTTTTATTCCTGCATATCATTCATGGTGGATATTGTTCACACACAGCTCACAGTCATAGACCTACAAAAGCTATAAGAAGTGGCAACTTCACTTTGTATCCCAGTCAAGCAAACACATGGGAATGCAAGTGAGGGAAAATGACATTGACAGTAGGGATCCTTAATCTCTTTGGATGTGCAAAACTTTTGCACTTTTTTCCCTAGTGATTTTGACCCACCAGTGTGGCTCAGTGTATCAGATTAGGGGACCAATGGACAAGATGAACTATTTAGGTCTCTTTCACATTTGAATTCTCAACTCAGTGGAAGATACAAAGATCCCAGCCACAACCAGGCAGCAATTCCTCATAGGATTTTGATCAGCCACAGTGATTTTGTATAGAAACATCCAGAAGGCTGGTCAAGCACCAGACCTTCTCTCCCACATGTACAAGACATTATTTCTTAACATGTGACCTGGAGAAAAATTCCCTCTTCTCCTCAACTCCCTCCGCAAACTCTGGAAGACTGACTTTTGCTTAAAGCTGCATTTATATGAGATGGTTGCAAACAATGTGGAAACCCAGTTCTACATCATGTATAAGTGTCTCCAGGGAAAGAGCCACAGATAATAGGACCCCAGGAAGCAGACAAGGCCAAATATCAAATATTTGAATATCAACTTTCCCCATCCTGCTCATCCCCTCCCCCACCTTTTTTGGCAGTAGGCCACTGATTAAAGATTTTTGAGAAACTCTTCTATTTAAACTTATCCAGACACAGTGCTAAAATATGCCTCTGGAAGTTCCCACTGTTGTGCTTACCCTGAAAGAAGAAAAGAGTGAAACTCTTTGCACTGAACTACCTCCACTCCAAATAGACCTTTTCACGAGTGGTGAACTTTTATACTTCTCCTGTTGAACAGTGATCTCAGGTGCACTCTAGTGTTTGTGGGTGGGAGGGAAATGTCACTAAATACTGCTGCCTGCTGAGCTCTTGATTTGCACGGATGGGAGCACTGTAATGGTCCATGGAAGCCAATCTTCACACGAAAGGTTACATTCAACGTTACTCTCACTCTGGAAAGGAGTTCTGAATTCAGCCTCATGTTTATGAAACATGAAAGCACATGTTGTAAAAATGTTCTGCATATAAATGACATAATGCAAAGCAATTATTATCCTTGTTAAGAATGCAACAATATTATTTTGAAATGTAGAGTGTTAATGAATTAAATATGTTTTAACTTGTTCAAAATGATTTGCCTCTTAAATGCAATGTGTGCAACAAAAACAAGGAAAGATGCCACATTGAAGGACCATGTAAAAGGCAGAAACCTAAACACAACAGAGACAAAGCTAAAAACCAAAAAGTTAAGTCCCCTGTATTGTCTATGCAGACTGGCTGTCAATATTGTTCAAATTAGTGGGTTAATTGCCAGATCTTCAGTTTACTTCAGGCTGTGTAGATGAAGTTGGTGTCAAAATTAAATGCTTCTTAAGTGGCTCTTTTGATGTTATCTTCAAATTCATCTCCATTCCTAAGTAGGACTATTAAGGTTGCTTCTACAGTGGCAGCAATCTTTCCAACTAAAGGAAAATAGCTTAAATGCTTAATGGGCCTAATTCTCTGCAGAACCCCTAAGGCAGAGATGCTGGGAGTGAGTATTTAGCAAGTTCTGTTACTGAGGGTAGGGGGTTTAGAGGCCGAAGTGGAGGGTGCAGTGAGGGGAGTAGATTGAGCTTCAGAGTAAATCCAGCCTTCAGGGTATTCAGTAAATTGTGATGGAGACACAATAATCCACTTCATTCATGGCCTTAGAGCTCTCATCCTGTCAGACCGACTCATGTTCTTCCTCTTTTCATGTCTTAGTTCTCTTCAACCTCCAATCTATTCCCTTTCCCACACACCTCTCCCTCTTAGCCCCTGCCTTTCTAATGTGTTCACCCAGGAAGCCTTCCTCTTCTTCCTACCATGCTCATAAACCATTGCCCATGCATATGCATCCCTTCTTCCTACTCTTGTCTAGGGTAACCCCTTCCATCTGGGCTTTGGATCCATCCCTTAATGATCCTCAGGAGCTGTATACCACTCTTGAATAAAGCCTCCTTTCTCTCTTTTATATATATAGTCAACTGATTCTTTTAGCCAGAGAGTTCCCAAACTCACAGTAAACACTGAAAATGTCACCTTACTGGAGTGGGCTTGCCAGATTAAATACAGGATAAACAATAAGTAATATTTTAGTATCAGTATATTCCAAGTATTGCATTGAATATACTTATACTGAAAATGTATTTAAGCTTTACCTGAAATTCTAATGTAACTGGGCATCCTGTATCTGTATTTGCTAAATTTGGCAGCCATACCCCAGAGTTCTTTCTTGACCATTCACTATATTAAATAGTACTCCCTCCTCCAGATAGTTTCTGTCACCCCTTTTTGTCTGCATACATTATCACCACTGAGTGTATTATATACTTATATGTTTGTTTATTGTCTGTGTTCCTCTGTCTCCTTACTAGAATGTAGATTCCATAGCAACAGGATTTTCAAATTCTTTGCCGTGTCCCTAGTGCCTAAAACAGGGCTTAGCACAAGGTGTGTCCAATGAATGTTTGTTTAATAAATATATGCTTGAGTCTCTCTTCTTTTAAAATAATTGTCAACCCCACAATCACCCTAGATCTATTCCTTCCTCTCTTTTCCTGACTCTCTTCATCTCTCTGGTTCTCAGAACCAGATTTTGTAAGAGGTCTTAAAACTTGTTGTCCCTGTGACTTTATCTCTTGGTTCCTCCTCTTCCCACTCCAGTCTGGCTCCAGTCTTATTCCACCAAAACAGCTCTGTCTAAGGTCACCAGTTACTTCATGTCATTGAATCACAGTAACATTTTTTACCCCTACCTAATCTCTCAACAAGATTTAATGTTCTTGAGCACTCCTTGCTTCATGAAACAAGCCCATTTCACTGGCACTGCACCTTCCTGGTTTTCCTCTACCTCCATAATCATCCCATTGCCAGTTGATTTTTCCTTACCAGGCCATTAAATTTTGGAGCTAGTCTGGGCCCTCTTCTTTTCTCACTCTATGTTCTCTTGCCCAAGTAATTTCATATATTCCTAGGGCTTCAATGACAATCTATTTGCTGATGACTCCCAATTTTGTACAGCCAGCCTAAAATGCCTCTCTTAGTTCTAGACCTATATATCAAGTTGGTCTAGTTGGCACCTCCACAGGATGTATCAAAGTTATCTCAAAGTCACTTGTCCAAGATTGAATTTAACACATCTCTGCTACTCTACTCCTAGTCCTCTACTGTTGTTTCATATCTTGGGTGAATGATACCTCCATGCATCTAATGGCACATGTCTGAAAACTAGTCATCATTCTTGACTCCTATAAATCTCACCTCCCAAATAGCTCTTGAATCCATTAATTTCTTTCTGTTTCCATAGTCCCCTACTACACAGGAATATTGCCTTTTGCTCTAGTACTTCAGTGGCTTCCTAACCAAGAGAGCTACATTTACTGACTCAGGCTTCATTCTAATCTGTTCTCCACATTTACATCTAAAGTGACTTTTCTACCTGTTGAAAATTCTTCATTGGTTTCATAGGGGGCTCTAACCTCTTTTTTCAGTCTTAAAAAAGATAATTCCAGTATAATTAACAGACACTTTTGTATTAGTTTCAGGTGTACAATCTACTGATGCAACACTTCCATACAACACCTGTGCTCATCAACAAGTATACTCCTTAATCCACATCACCTCTTTGACATATTCTCCCTCCAACCTTCCCTCTGGTAACCATCAGTTTGTTCTTTATAGTTAAGAGTCTGTTTCTTGGTTTCTTTCTCTCCTTTTCTTTTTCTCTTTTCAGTCTTCCCTCATGCTGCTGTCTTCCTCATACTTTCAGCTGCAGCAATGCTGGCCAGAAATGGGCTTCTTAAGTGCAACTCTATATTCTGGAGGGCTAGATGAGAAATGGATAACAAAACAACAAGTTTAAAATGTGAATTATTAAGAAATACTGTTTCATATGAAAATCTGCCATCAGCCATCTACCATCTGCCAAAAACATCATATAAAAATTTAGAGCTAAAAGTTCCTTTGCACATTGTCTGGTCTAATTCTCTTCCTCCAAATAAAGAAGTGAGTGTTCAGAGAGAAGGAAATGAGCAAAGTCACACAGCTGTTTAATGGCAGAGGTGGGAAGGAGTGCCTCCATCCAGAGCCACACTTCTTGCTCAACTGGAGAGAGAAGAGATGACAAAGAAAATGACCTGAGAATTACTGTAGTTCCAAAGGCATGGAGGACTCAATCAGAATGAGGCTGAGGCAGATGAAGGGAGCTAAAACTAGTCCACAAGTCAACCAGCAAACTACCCACAAGAAAACTAGTGAGCCCCCAGATAAGAATCAGGGACTTTCTCAATTAACTTTTCAGCTATGTCTGAAAGGCCTGCTATTGACAGGTTCTAGCATAGTAGCCAATGGATGTGGATGGCACCAGGGTTGGGGGCTTGACAAACCAACTGCTGTCATATAAGGAAATACATGGGTCCTGACCATGCTGTCTACTGAGAGCTGCCTTTTATGAGTTGGCCACAGAAGCCATCTATTACCATCTGGAATTTTCACAAGGAACCATTTCCCTCTTCCATGAGTCTTTGAAATTAAAAATAATCAACTTGGTGTACGCGAAAGTTACAAAGTGAGAGCAATAGATTCAAGGCGCCATTATTTCCTGACAGTTAGGCAAAGGTATCATCTGAGGGATCCTAGTCTACTTTCTTTCAAAGGAAATTGCAAGCTACTGAGCACAACTCATACTTTGAAACTAAAGTTGTCATTCAATAGCCAAGGGAAGCTTTCTGGAGGATTCCACTATTCAGATCAAGGGAGGCTGAGCAAATACCCTGTGTGTGCTTATCACTACGGACACTGAAGTGTAAATGAGTGTGAAAGTTGCCTTTTAGTGTCAAAAGACCTGACAAGATTTTTTTCCAAATGGGATTGGAATTATTAGTAAATTTGTTGATCTAAGAGGCACTCTTTATCAGCTGTAAGTATTTTTAATTGGTTTCTAGGGAACACCTGTGTTAGGGTTATAAGCATCAAAGGTGATAAACAACTTAATTATCCTTCCAGAACCATTAGGAAAAAGTATCACTGTTGGTGAGCTTTCTTTGATGCCTTCTTTTGAAATGCCATCCTGCTACTATTGTGGGGCTATTTGTAGTTTATTTCCCAGAGCTTTGATTTTCCCTTCATAAATAGGAAAGGCAGTTAGAAGTAGATTAATGAAATTAATAATGTTTGCACTGATCAGATATAGTTTAGGTTACTATTGGACATAGTTTCTCCTTGGAGAAGCAGCAAGTAAGAGACAATCAGAAAACCTTGAGAGAATTTTGAGGGAATAGAGACAGAAGCATATGAGGAGACAGAAAGGTCTGGGTTATGGTACCCATTTCCTTATTGCAATGGTTTCTGAGAAAAAGGAGTTGCCAACCTGAGGAGGCTGTTATAGGAGGGAAGGGAAGAGTTTTGTATTCTGTTTACTTTCAATCACTGTCTCTGAATTTTATTCACGAAGGCAAGTGGAGACGTGAAAGCAGAGTGTGGTAGCCTATGCATTTGTTAGTAGGTCACACTCTCTGCTCAAAGTACCTATCTTTGCTAAGATTCCACCTTAGGATCATGACAGTTTTTTTTTCATTTTCTAGACTCTGTTCAAATACAGTGTCCCTGAGAGTGGTTTTAAAAGAATCACTACTAAAACAGAACAGTAACCTTTCTGTAGGGAGCAAGGAACCATCAGAAGTGGGATTTGAGTACAGGCCACGGATGGACTTTCCTGAATTCACTTTCACTCAAGACTAACAGTTACTTAGCATTTTGGTCCTCTCTCTCTCTCTCTCATTGTCACATGAAAAAACCTTTCTGGCTCTCACTTTTTTTTTTTTTTTTTGGTTGTGAATACAAGACTTTTATTTGCATGAAACAAATTTAAGAGAGATAAACTCCCAAAACTTCCCTTTAAATATCAAAAACAGGGGCTGGCACCCCAACAGAACAAGGATTTCCTAATAACATAAACTAGAGAAGGCACTAGATACAAAGTGATTACAACTTCATCTGCCCCATGAGGAGGTAAAAAACTCATATCTGGAATGGATTAGGTACAAAATTGGCAAAAGAAGGTGGTAGGAAAAATAAAAGAAGGTAGTAGGAGAACGAAGGATACCAGAGAGTTGTGATTTGTGATGTGAATATGTGGCCTCACCCTCCTCCTCCTTCTGGTATTTGAAACTCCAGGATGATGTGGGGTGTAAAGTAAAACCCAAATCCCAGGAAAGAGGTGGCTTCTTTCCAACTGCTCCTTAATGGAGAGCACCTTTAACAAGATCTGGCTCTCACTTTTAACTCCTTAAACTAAAGTTATGTGGTTAGTCTTACCTGTCTTTTACCTGGCAGAAATAAATGAGAAACTATGTTTTCAGCACCTCAAGAAGTAAGGTACCATAGACATTCAGGGGAATCGACTATAACTCTTTTTAAACACTTCACATTTTTAAAATGTCAACTGGTATAAAATCACAGTTGGAAAGGGATCTTAAGGAAGCTATTCCTTTCCTTATACATATGAGGAAACTGAGTCCTCTTTGGGGAAAAAAAAAACAACAACAGTTAGCACAGGCTCCTGGAGCATTACCTCATACCCTTCTCACTTGATTCTGCTGAGAGATTTCTCACTGTGGTTGGAACTAGAATCATGGTAAATAACTGACTCCACATGACATCTTTGGTATTGGATAGAATTAAAGGGAAACACAGTGGCCACCATCCTTTCAGCCCTGCCTCATATTGGCAATTTATCAAGTAGGCCAAACGTTAATTTCCCGAAAACATTTTGGAGAATGGAATGTTAAATCACAATAAAAATGTCAGTTGGACATTAAAAATCAGAGCTTTAACAGGCAAAAGCCTCTTTGACCTTGGCCACAGCAACTTCTTACTCAACATATCTCCAGAGGCAAAGGATACAAAAGCAAAAATGAACTATTGGGACCTCATTAAAATAAAAAACTTCTGCACAGTGAAGGAAACAATCAGCAAAATTAAAAGGCAACCAACGGAATAGGAGAAGATATTTGCAAATGACATATCAGAAAAAGGGTTAGCATCCAAAATCCATAAAGAACTTATCACCCAAAAAGCAAATAATCCAATGAAGAAATGGACAAGAGACATGAATAGACACTTCTCCAAAGAAGACATCCAGATGGCCAACTGATACATGAAAAAATGCTCAACATCTCTCATCATCAGGGAAATACAAATCAAAACCACAATGAGATACCACCTCACACCTGTCAGAATGGTTAACAGTAACAACTTAGGCAACAATGGCTGTTGACAAGGATGCAGAGAAAGAGGATCCCTTTTGCACTGCTGGTGGGAATGCAAACTGGTACAGCCACTCTGGAAAACAGTATGGATGTTTAAAAATAAATGTAAAAATAAAACCACGCTACAACCCAGCAGTTGCACTACAGATATACAAGGGCTACAGGTGTGCTGTTTTGAAGGGACATATGAACCCCAATGTTTATAACTTCACTGTCGACAATAGTATGGAATAGTATGGAAAGAGCTCAAATGTCCATCAATGGATGAATGAATAAAGATGTGGTATATAAGGGTGCCTGGGTGGCTCAGTCGGTTGTGTCCGACTTCGGCTCAGGTCATGATCTCATGGTTCGTGGGCTCGAGCCCCGCGTCGGGCTCTGTGCTGGCAGCTCAGAGCCTGGAACCTGTTTCAGATTCTGTATCTCCCTCTCTCTCTGCCCTTCCCCTGCTAAGTGATATATATAATAAAGATGTGTAAAGATGTGGTATACACACACACACACACACACGTACACATACACAATGGAGTATTACTTAGAAATCAAAAAGAATGAAATCTTGCCATTTGCAACTACGTGGATGGAACTAGAGGGTATTATGCTAAGCAAAATTAGTCAGAGAAAGACAAATATCATATGGCTTCACTCATATGAGGACTTTAAGATAAAAAACTGATGAACATAAGGGAAAGGAAGCAAAAATAATATAAAAACAGGGAAGGGACAAAACATAAGAGACTCTTAAATATGGAGATCAAACAGAGGGTTACTGAACTGGTTGTAGAAGGGGGGATGGGCTAAATGGGTAAGGGGCATTAAGGAATCTACTCCTGAAATCATTGTTGCACTATATAGTAACTAACTTGGATGCAAAATAAAAAATTAATTTAAAAAATCAGAGCTTTAATAAAACGATTTTTAAAGACCTCAAACCTGTGAATGGAGTGACTGAATCGTTCCTTGGTCTGACTTGATTCAAAAGATGTTGGACTTCTCTTAATTCTGGAGGGTCTATTAACCTGAGGTTCTAGACTGTGAGCTTACAGTAGGGCTTGTTTCTCTTCACACTTCTCTGTATCACCATCCATTTCCCCTTCTCCTTTTCCCTTGTGCAGCTGGTCAGGTTTAAATTCTTTATGAACGTTAGTGAGAACTCTTTGTTGAAGAACCAAAGGTCCAGATATATCCATTATATAGTTCCAGTTTTAAAAAGAGAGTTTGTGTGCATCTGTGTTCCAATCTTATGATTTCACATTTGTTATGTGGTATGTTTTGGCTCTAGAGAGGTGTTTAAAAAATCCTGGTTGTCTCAAACCAAACTGCCTCAGTCTGCAGACAAAAGGTTGAGTAGTAACTTTCATGCACTCTGCAAACCCGAACACCTCTACTTTATTTCCTGCTTTCACCACAGCAGGTGTTTCTGAGATCTTTTCCAGTGGGGGTAGATGAGAAAAGTCTTTCCTCTGGAGTTCCAGTTTCACACCAGAGAAAGACAGACATCTTCTTGCTCTGGATTCTGTTATTGTCAACAGGGAACCTGGGCAAAGACTAAGAGTTTTACAGTATTTAATTGGTAACTAGTCCATGGACAGCCATATTTGACTCCTCACTAATTTCTGTCAGCTGGTATTGATGGAAATCATTGACAAAGTTTGGGTATGGGAGTATGATTACACACAAACTCTTTGGTATTGAGTAGGAATCATGGTATAGAAAACATGATGATTTTTAGAGAATAAAACGCATGTTTGAGAATTCTGCTTTTCCAGTATATCTCTCAGGCTTTCACATACCCTCTTCATACAACTAAGAGACATAACACAAGTTCTCTAGTGATTGTGGCTCTGACAATGACTTTGCACCTTTAGAATATCTGTCTTTATTTATGAAGTTGTTGTATAAAGTAATCCCATCTAATATTACTAAAACTACTAGAATTAATAGAAAAATAGTGTCTTCTTCCCAGGCATGTTTGAACTAGGACTTCAACTTGAACCCCAATACTTGGAGGCAAAGATGCAACCCAAGTGATTTCAGTGTATGGAGAATTTCAGTCTATGCTATCTTTCATCTATGTGACTTATCTCTTGGACACCCCATTATCATTTTTGTTGCTGAATGGCTAATAGCACCGTCAGGATAGCATCTGATTAGTGTTTGACCTTTATAAACAGTTCCTCTCACTAAGATCATCCCAGTTCTGTTACTAAAACTCTTGTGTTTTGTCAGATTGTTTATCTTAGTGAACTTTAATATTATGTGTTCCTTTTCCTCAAGATCTTATAGATAACCAGCAAGAGATTTAATACACTGGAATATGATAAGGATACATGGGCAATTTAGTATAGCCCTTAAGAGTATGTGCTTTAAAGTTAAACCATAATACCTGCAATATTATATTGTAAATAGTAGCGGTCTAATCAAACAGAACTGTTATTGTTATTATCATCAACAGTAGCAGCAGCAGCTTACAACTGGTATGATCTTCACCCTCCTCAGGTATTATAATTTTTCTCCAGGCCTTCAATGATTTTGCCCATAAAAGTGAGAAATGTGAAATTTTCTCTATCATCTAGCTGGCCAATGAGGAAAGGCATAGTCTTGCTGAGATATTATTCAACCTTCTAATCCTTCTGCTGTCTTGCACTGAAAGCACCCGGCCCCAATCAGTCACAGCTGCAGACAGGGCTGGAGCAGCACACAGCAGACAAAAAAAAAAAAAAAAAAAAAAAAAAACTGGCCAGGTGGTTTGGGCTAGAATGTGGTTACTTCAAGTATCTCACTTCCTTTCCTCTCAGGAGCCATATGGGCAGTGCAACCCTAAACTTCTCAGGTTCCAACAATGAGATTTGTAACGTATCTTTGAGCTCATGTCAGATGAGCAGATAAGAAGACCAGGGTTTTCCTTCCTTTAATTTAAGCCCAGCAGTCTTAATATTCCACACAACAGAGTTTAAGATAAATGAAGAATTCTTTTTAATGCTTGTCAAAAAGCTGGGCAAATATACACCCTCTCCCTAATCTTCAAGAGTAGCACAAGAATTGGCGTCTCCTGAACCACTTATAAGTGAAGCTAAGCATAGTGGTGATAACATTCCTACTGGTTCAGACTGATTGTGGGTCCTTTCCTATTTCTGGTGCAGTAACTGGAGACTTGTCTGTCTCCAAGGATGCTAACACTGAGCCATGAGCCAAGTCCAAATGCTTTCCCGACTTTGGGTACTACGTTGTTGTGCTGGCTCTAAAATAGAACATATTTTTCAAGTGAGTTAATGCCTACTTACTGCTTTGTTGTAATGTTTAATTATTGTAAATGACCCTTAATTGTTTAATTATTAGACCAAAGGGTAGATAAGAACTTGCTGCAAGCAAAATAAAAGACCAAGCCTCTCTCTATAAAAAGGCATATATATTATATATGCATATCTACTGTACACGTACCTACATATCTAGAAGTATTTTATATGAGTGTTTATGTATAAATGTATTTTTGCTTATGTTTTAGATACACCAGCCTATGCTGGATTTGACTTAGTGGTCATAAATGTGGACTAAAAGAGAGATGCTCCCCAAGGAAACAAATGGTTTGGTTGGCTCAAATGGTGAATTACCTTTAATAGTAGTGTTACTAAGGACGGTTACTAAAGACTATTCTGCTGAGCAATGTTGACCCTGTTCTCTTGTTGCTTTCCTCCTTGAGAAAATCATTCACACTGCAGTGAAAGCCTAGAGTGACTGCATTGTACATACTGCCAATTCAGGGTGGAGAGAGGGTGGCCCCATGTGAATAAGGCTTCTTAGCTGGAGTCTAGTACTTATCTCAAAGAAGAACTGATCCTTTGAGGAAATATGGAGAAAGGAATATTCACTTAAATTCTCTCTGATTTGTGATGAACAATACTTGCCAGTCTTAAAGGAATAGTCACCTCCTTTTTCACAAGAGGAAAAGATATGAGACCTGAAAAATTCAAAGCAATTCTAGGAATGTGCTCTTCTCACAACCAAGTCTTTTCAGAGGGGTTGTTCCTTGTGATCCATTTCTCAAATGCACTCACAGAATGCATTGGGAAGTGATTCAAACTTACAGTGTCTAATAGTAATAGCTCCTGTTAATTGAACACTTAATGTGTCAGGTACTGAGCTATGGGTTTTACCTGTATTTATCTGTGTATGTCTTACAATGATCCTACTAGGTGCATCCTATTTCTGTCTACAGTTTATAGATAAGGAAACTAAGGTATGGAAAGGGTAAGTAAAAAATCCACTGCCGCACAACCAGTAAGTGGCAGAAGCAAAATTGAACATAGGCAACAGGCTCCAAGCCCCATCACTGTAACCCCATCACTATACCAGTACACCTTGCATTGGTTTGGGAATGGTGCTAAAGGTTCCAAAACCTCAGAATAAATTAGGAAAAATCAGTTGGTTCCCACTGATTTTGAGAGTTCCCCATTACTGATGGGAAGTCTTGAAAAATAGCTACAAAGAAAATGGAAACAGCAATAGCATCAAAGCTTCTGGAGAAAGCAGTGTCTCATTGTGACTCAACCCTTAGGAACAAGTCAAGACTCCTCTTTTCCCCTGCTTGGCACTGACTACTGCAGTAGAGTCAGGAGGCACAGTGGAGTTTAACTCTTGGGTAAGTGTGCTTAACAGCTCCCACTCCTGGGGCTCATTAACCACAAAGGAGGCGACTGCACAGAAACGGTTACAAGTCACCCAGGGAAGAACTGGCTAATGACACCAGTCTCACATTCCCAAGACCAGAGGTAAATTACATGTTCCCTTCGAAGGACTCTTTTAGTGCCGTTACAAAACTATTAGGGCTGTTAGGAAAAAGACAGCTGGATTTTTATATATTTTTTTCTTAGCTGCCTTGTACAATCATATGTATATTTGATATTTTAAAAAGAAGCTTGAGATGTCATAAAACCCCCAAGAGGATTATATAATAATCCTTTTGTACAAAGTCCTTCCTAATTGTCTTCCTAATGTCTGAGGTTACTCTGCTCATTTGAAAATTACTTCATTTAGCAAAGGGCATTTTATAAAATATATGGCCTGCAAAGCTTACCTTAGCCCCAAGGGGGGAAAAGGAGGATGCTCCCTCATATGTTTAGGGAGACCTTTTTATGTATTCTTTCAACAAAGTTGCATAAAGCAGCTTCTATGTCGGGGTAACTACCTAGAAGCTGAGGGAAATACAGGCGTAGATGGCATGGTCCTTTTCAGGAAAGACTGGAGAAATGTGTGCAATGATCAGAAGTGATGAACTAAATACAAATAGCAGAATAGGACTTATTGTCATATAGATGTGGTTGATGTGTTCCTACCAGTTTGTCTGAACCATCCTCGTTTGTTACCTCCACTCAATTTTCTTCCACACTGAAAACCAACTAGCAAACTGAGGAAGATAAAATTGAAGATAGAACACCACAGATAATATTTTAAAGTCCAACTTATTTTAGAGCCCTAGTTTCAAGACTCATTTTAGTATCCAAACAAGTCTTATGGGGGGATACTTACAAAGCTAAAAGTCATGAGAAAGAATTTCTAGAGAGGAGCGAAATGATGAAATGGCCATATGGTTCACCAAAACAAACACTTTCTGGGTAAATAGATTAGATTATGGCTGCAGATCCGCCACTTACTTGCTCTGTTAACTCTGTAAAGCACAGACTCTCTGAGCTTCAGTTTTCTTCTTACAGGACTAACAGTACTTGCCCTGATAGGAGAGTAAAAGGAGCCATAGCTATATCATACTCCATAATCAGATTAGTTTTGGAGGAGAAACTGAGTGAGCTCATAGGTTATTAATTTCTGATTACTTTCTCTCTAGCTGTTTCCTTTCTTTTTCTTTTTCTTTTCTTTTCCTTTTTATTCTTTTAGAGGGAGAGAGAATATTTGTGTGTGCTCACATGTGTGCAAGTGGGTGTTGGGGTGGGGTAGATGGAGAGAGAGAATCTTAAACAGGCTCCTCACCCAGCATGGAGCCTGATGCGGGGCTCAATCTCAAAACCCTGAGATCATGACCTGAGCCTAAAACAAGAGTCAGACGTCTGACTGAGCTGCCTAGGGTCCCCAGCTATTTTTTTTATTTATTTATTTAAGATAATGTGGAAATAGGGAGTACACTTCTGTAATGCTAAGTGACTTGTTACCCAAGGAATCTGGAAACACTCTTGTATTACACACCTGGCATGCACCACTTCCAATTCTTATTGTCTTTCCTGTCTGTAATTCTAGCTGCTACTGTAGTGACTAGTTCTTCATAGTTTCAGGCTCAACCTGACACTGATATGCTCTGTACCCTTACTTTGCACCTCCTGCGAAAGGTTAATGCAGAAGCTTAGAATGCCACAGGGCCCTGCTAGGCATCTAGGCAAATACAACCTGAAAATGCAGTGCATGTAGCACCCCAAAGAAAACTTGACCAGTAGGTAACAGGACCCCATGAAATTATTTATGTCCCCTTTCTCCCCCAGAGAGACTGTCCTAAGAAGCTGTTATATGGCTTCTCAGAGATGTTCTTGCAACATCAAACAGTAAGTTGAATATGGCAATAGCTGGTTTGATCAGCATTCTTGCATTTTCCTCCATTCTTCTCTGCTTGATACTCCATATTCCTTATTCTGGATTATACTCCTTAATAAAATTGTATGATATAAGACTTTTGTTCAAGCTCTGCTTTCTGGGGAGCCAGGCATAAGACCATTGATACCAGAGCGGCTCCAGAAAACAGCCTTTCAGTAGGGTATTTTGGATCTGGATTAAAAAGACCCTAATGCCAGCAGAAAGTATAGTGATTGTAACCCTTGGCATGTAGTGGCATTATAATAACTAAGACTTTCCCCAGTGGGTAATTGAGCAGAGATGTAGGTGGTAAATGAGGGGGCCATGGTGGTTAAAAGTATGGATAAAATGGTAATGATAGAAATTGTGGAATAGAGATGACTGCTGTTAACTACACTGGATGACTTAGAAAATAAAAGACTCAGACTCAGGGAAACCCATCAACTCAAACCAAGCTGTGAAAGCCAGAAATCCTCTATAGCAGCTTCAGTGGAAATGGTCATATCCTGGAAGCATAGGGAAAACCATGCTGAAAACCAAGCCCAGGATCTAACTGTAAGGGTGACAAAACCAAAAAGGAGAGTGAATATGCAGCCTCAAGAAATCTATATCAAAGTCAGGACTTTAGCAGGGAAAGAGTGAATATGAACCAGCCTGAGAATTTTGAGCTCCTACTGAACCCTCAAACACCCTTACCAGAGGACACAAGTGGCTACCTGCCTAGAGACTGTTCAAGGACTTCCCCTAAAGCAAATACCTCATAAAATAATAATTTTTCTCCTTAAGACATAAAGGAGCCCCCCCAGCATTCTTCACAGCCTCTAACCTGTTGATGAGGTGAAGTCTCAACCCAGCCCAAGCTCTACTTCTAGAGGGAATAGCTTACATACCAAAACAACTGCAAAAATTTGCTAATATGATCTGGTAAGAATAGGTACTACACATGTAGAAATGAAGCTTGAGGGTCTTTAACTGGAGTGAAGAGGTCAGAATATAAGGAGAGAGGAAAATATACAGGATACCCATCCGTGTTTTGGATTTAGTATCCTATATCTGTTGAGATATGTCTTGAAGCTTGGTGAAGAGAATGCTAATATTGAAAGTTGTGGTAGAAAGCCTACCCAATTTCCAGATCTAAATCCATTCAGAGACCCAGAGTTCAGTGATTAGTGGGAAGCCCAGAATCCCTTGAGGAAAGACTCTTCAATGTAACCATAAGTATATACAGGAAATATTTATCTGATTCTTTCCCCCAAATGACCTGTGGCCATTTGTTAGAATAACTCTTATGTTGTTAAAAGGGGAAAACTCAGGTCCTTAAAGTCTGTTAGATAAAGAATCAGGGCTGAAGTGATACCAAGGGATCTGAAGTACCATTAGGCGTCTCCAGTAAGAGTGGAAACTCATTGGAGCCACATCATCACAATGGAATTTTTGCCCATGGTTGTCTCATGGTGGGTGCAAAGTATTCATCTTGAGGTTATTTCTCATACTCTGAGTATATCTTTGAGACAAATATATTCATCAGCTGATAGAACCCTTACACTAGTTCTCAACTCAGTGATATAAGGTTTATTATGGTAGGAAGAGCCTAGTCGAAGCCTCTGAAATTGCCTCTATCCCTGGCCAAGATTGTAAAACAGAAACAGCACTGCATTGCAGGAGGAATTGCAGAGCTTGATGCCAGTCTTGGACTTGAAGAATACAATGTAATGGTCACCATCATATCCCTGGTTCAATTTACCTATGTGGTCCTAAATAATCCTGAAGGAATCATGAAGAATGATATAGAACCATCATAAAGTTAACCAGGTGATGACCCCAGTCACATCTACTATGCCAGATGTGGTATCTTTCTTTTTCTTTTTTAATTTTTTAACATTTATTAATTTTTGAGAGAGAGAGCATGAGTCGGGGAGGGGCAGAGAGAGACACACACAGAATCCGAAGCAACCTCTAGGCTCTGAGCTGAGCACACAGTGCCTGACATGAGGCTTGAACCCACAAACCATGAGATGATGACCTGAGCCAAAGTCAGACGTTTAACTGACTGAGCCACCCAGATGCCCCCAGATGTGGTACCTTTCTTTCAAGTGGATTTAAAGGATCTCTGGTACTAGGTATGAGACAATGAATCTGATGAATGTGTTATTCTCAATGCCCATAAGGAGGAAAGATCAAAGGCAGCTTCCATCCATACTGTAAGGACAGCAACTCCTTTGTGAAATTTATACTTTCTGTCCCTACAAACTTAAGGTTCTGGTTTCCACTGTGGGGTGAAGAAGTGGGAGGGACACTCCTATCAGATACACAGAAAAGGTTCCACTGAACTTGACCTTGAACTACAACAGTGTGCACTCTTCATGCCAGTGAGTCAGCAACAAAGAGAGGAGTTATTGTATAGGTGCTTGTAACTAGTCCTGGTGACTAGAGCTCCTGCTTCAGAATATGGCCATGGAGGAGTATGTCCAGTATCAGGAAGACCACCTTAGTGGCAGCTCTTTTAATTTTGCATACTTATTCTCTGCTTCACTCCTCTTTCCCCCTACTCCTACTTCCTGCAAGCCAGGCAAACAGTAATACAGTATCCTTTGCCTTAGGCTCCCCTTTCAGGAGAACCCTAGCCCAGGCTACCATCCTGCTGGTAGTTTTCAAATGTACTTATTTGCTGAGAGAGAATTTATATGCCAGGCACTTTAAATGTTTCATTTTATTTAATCATCATGATAATCTTGAGAGGTAGAATAATTATTTCTATTTTCCAGTTAAAGAGATAGTTTCATATCAGTTAAGCATTTTGCCAAAGAACATAGAGCTTACGAGTAGTGGAGCCAGGTTTTGGTTCAGAAAGTGTCTAACTCTAAAGTTCAAGTTCACAGCCTAAATCAGTGATGATAAAAAAGAGGAGTCAGAAAGAAGACAGTTCCTTCTGTCACTCCAATATCCCCCTTTGGCTAATACTATGGGAATGTTGAAGACAATGGTAGGGTTCCATCATTGTGAAACATGATGGAGGAAATCAGAGAGTACTCTTTTTAACAAATCAAGATGTAAGAAGTAAATATGAGGTAAAGTAAAAAGTCAGCTCATTAAAAGTTCTCCTTCAGGAAATAATTTGTTTCTAATCAAATTCACACAAAAAAAATAGAAGAAAAATGTGAAACTTTATCATATCATTTTAAGTTTGATATGTCACCAAATAAAGTGAATGGGGTAGAGTGGAAAGAAATATAATCCATAAAGGAAGTGAGAAAGGTTAAAGAAGTCAGCAGTAATTAAATGGTGACTGAAGTTGAATGGAAATTGATCTGTATTAGCTGACGGCCATTCCTGTCTTTTAGAATGTTACACACCAGTCTCTTTTGATATAAAAATATGTCATTTCTGAGCCAAGGTCGCTAATTCAAGACAGCAGTGGATTCCTGGTATACACATTCTAATATTCCACACCTGTTGGCAAGAATTGAAATAGATAAAATACTTAATAAGGCTGTGTGAGAAATATGAGAGCTTCATTAGCTTTCTGGCTGTTTATGCTTGTGGAAGTTGGAAGCACATTGACTTAATTTAGTGCAAATAGAGGTGAAAGTGATAGCCAAGCTTTTGTGTGGCATGGGCTCTGATAGTTGGTCATCTGTTCCCAGGGTTCTGTCTATTCAGTAGGGGGCTAGATAACAGCAGCAGGAGGCTGGGAGAACTTGCATTCTAGTTATATTCTGTTATGGTGTTATCACTGAATGTTAGGTTTTCTTCTGTAACACATCTAATAGGAAACAAAATTGCATGGTGCTTATAATTTTATTATGGGTTTTCTTATGTAACACATCTAATAGGGAACAAAACTGCATGACGTTTATAGTTTTTATTATGAATGCTAACATTATAAACCATCATTCATTGTTATGAAAGATGATGACAGTAACTATTTTTTATTCAGTGCCTACTATATTCTGGTTCTTTTTAATATAAATTGCTATACTTGGAACTCTGGAAGGTAGATGCTATTCTCACTTTATACATGAGGAAACTAAGGCTCAAAGGGAATAAGTAACTTGCCTAAAATGAAGCCTTAGATAGGAAATCAATCAAGGCTCTTTTCTGCTTTTTCCCTTATATAACAAGACTTCTGATTTATTTCTAGGAGTCTAAATAAGCAAGGGCAGACTTTAATAAAATCCTTCAAGTTTCCAGAAGGTGTGTTATAGAGTAGGATTAAAGCATATTTTTGGAGTGATGGGTAAATATGATTAAGGCCATGTTTGAATCAATCATAACAGCAACAAAAATAGAGTTGATTCATTATATTGTGAATATTCATTATATTGTTGAATCATACATATGTGATTATCATCACATAATCTTTATATGTGATGTGAGAGATGTGTAGTCAACCCTAGAAGGCCATTGAACACATGCTGAATGAGTTCCTAGTGCTTGAGTTGTATTAGATGCTAGAGCTGTGAAAAATAAGAAAAAACTAGTACAAGGATTAATGGCATTTTTAGAGGGAGTTCTCATGCTTTAGTAGTATTCATCAAATCAGAATGGCATTATGCTTGTGGTAATTCCTCTAATTTTTAGCAGTTAAATACATGGAGGAGGGCACTTGTTGGGATGAGCACTGGGTGTTATATGTAAACCAACTTAACAATAAACTATTTAAGGAAAAAAAAATACATGTAGTAGTCTGGGGCAGGTATTTAAATCTGAATGAAATTCATAGATCTACATTTTTATTTTAAAGGTAATCCTTAGTTCAGAAGTTGATGGTTAATGACAGAGAAATTCTGTGGTCTGGGAAAAGACTTCCAATATTTCGTTTGGGTACCTCAAACGAATAGAAGGAACACCAGTATCCTGAAGAAGCATAGTGGAGGCTGGCCTGAAGAAGCATAATGTGAGATCCCCTGACTGAATCCTGAGCATCTCAAAGGACATGTTATCATTCTGTCCATTCATTCAGAGATTGGACACAAATCTGAATCAAGTCACGGTGTAAAAAGCAAGATTTATGTCTGACCTCTTGGCCCCTATCAGTCTGGGATCAATCAGGTGTTGACAGAAAGGACATAGATTTTGGTATCACCCTAATTTGGTTCTTTACTCCTTACTTGCTACGGGTGCTTTTAAACCCTTTGAATTTTAGTTTTCTCACCAGTAAACAGGAAGTGATAGCATTCACTTCTCAAAAAACACTATGAGGATTACTGGCAATGTTTCCAAAGTGCTGACAAACAAAATACCTCAATATATAGTAGCTAAAACTAGATTGATTGATTGACTGATTGATTGATTGATTGATTGATTTAAGAGAGAGAGAGAATCTTAAGCAGGCTTCACGCCCAGCATAGAGACCAATGTTGGGCTTGATCTCAGGTTGAAATGATGACTTGAGCTGAGATCAAGTTTGGGGCGCTTAACCAATTGAGCCACACAGGCACACTGGATTTGTTATTAATTGTGCTTATTATATTTGGAAAGAGCACACAAAGAAAGCTTAGACCATTTCAGCAAGGTATAATATACAATAACTAAATGTTTGAGCTACTGATTTTACTGATTTTTACTTGATTGTTATAAAGTTCATATTCTTTATCATTCAATATTTAAGACAAAAGCATGGTAATTATTTCTAGTACTCTTTTGGAAATGTAACAATTAAAAAACTTCTCAAGTGCTTTTAATATGCAACACATAATGTTGGTTTCTAAATATATTTAATCCTCTATTTTATTCAGCTCTCAATAATTATTTGTAACCTTTTGTCACCAAGATAAGAACTACCTTATCTCAGAATAATGGAGACCTTTTTTCATTTTAAAGAACTACTTTAAGAACCACTGAAAGATAAAGGTATTTGTTGTTATCACTGTGAAAATTTTATGCAACTCTCAGTATCACAGAGGGAGTAAATCAACCTCTTAGAAAAGATTTAGGTGCAATGAATGGAGGTTAATTTATGTCATGTGCATTTAATGCTCTGAGATTGTAGAATAACGCTAGCCAAACTAGTGAAAGAAGGGCCAAAGAATAAAGAAGGCCCTTTCTTTTTATTCACCATATATCATCAAGTGAATATATTCTAATAGTCCCATGACCTGGAGTTTACCACAGACAGGGAAGGCAGTAGGTTTGGTTTGGGAATGGTGTCATCTTAGAATGCAAAATTTCTTGTGTTGAATAATTTTAGAGTGCAAGGCTGGGACACTCCAGTCTTAAAGATGCTTTAAGCTCTTATTAACCAAGGCTTATTCCTTTATCACTCTCAATCATGGTGCCACACCAGCCTTATGGTAAACTGTCAACCATGGTTACCATTAATTGCTAGTATTGAGGGGACCTTACCTCACCCATGATCCTTGCTCCGACCCCTGACCAGTTGAAGAATAACAGAGGTATGGAGATTTGTAGTACACAGGCAATAAATCATATTAGCAAAAACAGATATGAACTGGTTTTCTCTCCCCCCACAAACTTCTCTGGAAAGGCACTTCTGCTGTACACCTCATTGGAGAGCATTGGTGATCTGAAGAAATGCTTCCTCTTGAAAGAACCCTTTTTATTCACAGTGGAATACTCTTGAATTTTGCAGATTGTCAAACACATACAAAAAGTTTTTTTTTTTAATAGTTAAGGAAATAAGCCTTAAGAAAATGTGTACCTAATCCTATTAGCTGACTTAATATAGAATTATTAAAAGCCTTGATATACAGGATTTAACACAATCTTTCTAGCAGGGTGTGATGTAATCTGTTTTTGTTCCTCAGCTAGCAGATGGCTTACCTTTAAGTAATTTCCAATATGTTAAGAGATCAAAAGCCATCCTCTCGCCACCGAGGCAGTAATCGTTCTTCTCTGCTGGGGGTTGCTTGGTACTATGGTAGGGATATGCAAAGGCTCCTGGCATTTCCAAAGATAGAAGGGCGACATTTCTTGAGACTTTGAAGTTAATAATCCTTCAGAAGTTAAAAAACTGAGGGATTTTTCAAAAACCCTTTTAATGTTCTATATGCCATGTGCAAAAGTAAATATCTGTAAGAAATCACTGAGGGCTGGTGCGAAGCTTGGAGGAGAGCTCTACAATCTCCCAAGTCATGGACTGGCACAATCTGTCGCTGCTGAGGGTGTGAATAGATTGTTCTTTCTTCAAGTAGTACTGTTTGGAGGATGTGATTTCTGTGTTGAATATTTTAAGAATGATACTAGAAATAAATTCAATGAAATTCATTGCCTGTGCTGCCATCGATGAGTCCAAGCAGTGGCGTTATGACAGTTCTTTTCCTGCCGTCGAGACATGACTCTTTCTAAGGCTGTGAGGCTTTCAACTGCTTCTTCATGCATTTGTCTCACTGTTGGAAATGATCTATTGGTAAAGAGAGAGGGTAAATTTGCATTCAGGATTCTGTTTGATCTTTACTACTAGAGAGAGAAGTGGTTTTTTAAAAATTGTTTTTAATGATTTATTTCTGAGAGAGAGAGAAAGAGAGAGCATGAGTAGGGGAGGGTCAGAGAGAAAGAGAGACACAGAATCTGAAACAGGCTCCAGGCTCTGAGCTGGCTGTCAGCACAGAGCCTGATGCGGGGCTTGAACCCAGAAATTGTGAGATCATGACCTGAACTGAAGTCGGACACTTAACCGACTGAACCACCCAGGCGCCCAAGAGAAAAGTATTTTGTATCTTGACAGTTTAATATGCTTCTAATGGATCCAGAGCCCACAGTCTTTTTTTTTTTTTTTGTAAATTTTAATCCATATTTTCATGATGTGCTGAATGATAGAACCCTGCTGAATTTTGAGTGCAGACAAACCTAAATGTCTCAAGGTTTGTTACCACCTTTGCTTAAGACACTTTTGATACAGAGAGTTTTCATTTTATTCTCTGGACCAGTTATTTTTGATACTACTTAAATTGAGTAAAAAGTCTCAGTAAGAAAATATATTCCTAGCCATACAGGAGCCCTAAGATTAGATCTTTCTCTTGGAGATACAATGGATTGTTTTAACTTAAATGTCAGGTCAGACCCCTCTACTATCACCCCCTTTTCCTTTTCACCATTTTGGTTTAGGTATTTGATAGCTGGAATGTTGGCAGGCAGTTGATGGATAAATGAGCACTTAACCATCTTCAAAAATGATAGAAAGAGAAAATATGAAATAGAATCCAGAGTATGTGCAAGAAGCTTGCAGGTACCAAGATCCACCTGGAAAGGAGGTAAAGGCAAATGGCATGGGACAAGAAAAATTATGAAATGGGAACTTGAAATGCCCTAATATCATTTTACCACAACATAGAAAATCACGCATGGATATAGACTACCTATTTTCCCAAAACAGACTCACCAGACTGTTTGGAGCTATAAGTAATGCCTGCTTTCTGTTCTGACGGGCAGCCAAGAAGAAGCAATAATATTCCTCAAAGTTCTCAAAAGATTCTACCTGTAACTATTTTACAAGGCATTCCCCTTTTGAGAATTTTCTGTTATTTTCTTTTATTCCAAAGAATGAAATGAAACCTCTTCATATCAAAGGCAAGAGCTGGTAAGAGTTAGGTGAATGATTTATGACTCTCACACAAATCTCCCAGTTGTTCATTGAACTCATTCCTTCTTTCCAGAATTATTTTACCACCACTGCTCTCCATACTCTCTGGAATCTCTTTTCTTGTCTTTGAAAACTATTGTGGCGTCTCTGCTTTCTTGTCTTCAGGGTTAAAGGACCCACAGTTTCTTTATACTTTATTTAAGGCCACTTGCTTCCTTCTGGGTCTTTCCTAGGTTCACTACACTCATTATGAATGTGCATGCAGGATGTGGTCACTCAAGTACAAGGCTGAGACTATGGCAGGCCACCAGTTTATCCTTTTTCAGTCATATATCTAAAGATAGTCTGACTTTGAATGGAATGTGTAAAATCTAATCATTAATTCCTGAGGAGTTTGGGAAAGATTGAAATTTTGAAGTGATTCTGTCAGCTTGGGTAATAATTGCCCATCTCCTGAGATGAGAGAGGTAAAGTAGTCAACCCTCATTGGACTAGGTAAATGAGATTGAGAGAGAAATGGAAGGGTAGTCATGTAAAGCCAAAACTTAAGCATAGAAACAAAACTAGAGTTATAACTTAGTTATTCAGCCTTGTCATAAGTATTGTTATGGAACAACATGATCTACAACTTGCTCCCCAGAATTGCTTAACACTTAAGGAATAGTTGTTTAGTTCTTCTCCCCTCACCTAAAAGAAAGGACTCAAGACTTGAAATTTCTGGGTTTGATCTTGGGAGAAAGAAATGAGTAAGAGACTAAGTGGGAGGACCCAGTCTCTTCTGTTGCATTTCTTGAAAAACAGAGCTGATATCGTAACCCCTTCTTTTTGTCTTCAAGGAAGTTACAGTTTAGCAATAATTAGCCAGTGCCTAATTATTCAGCTCCCCTTCCGCATAGGTCTGTGCCCCCACATCCCTGCTGCCCCTGGAACATAGTTAATCCATGAATCTATAAATCAACTGTGGATAATGTCAAATTGATTCTATAAGATGTTTGTAGGATAATTAGGTATCTAGTTTTGAAACATGGGATAATTTTAAATCACGTACCAATTTGACACTCAGCTCACAAGAAAACTGTGATAATTCTCATAGAGTTCTGATTCCTTGAAAGGAAAATAGTGCATAAACCACAAGGCTAGCTCTTGTTTTGGCCCCACAGGACAAAAAAATATTTTCTTCCAAGCCGAGGTATAGAAACATATCCTTTCCAAGTGATATTAGCTTGTGGAAAGTTGATAATTACCAGTCTCTTTCCTCCATCTTCCTATTTCACAGGCCAAGGAATGGGTTAATTTTCTACACTCTGTCTCAGACTCTGGATTCCTATTCTTATTCTTTTGATTAAAATACTGGGAAAAAACCCTACCTGTACTTCATGCAGAATCATAGTGCCAAGAAGGACCCTTGGAGGCCAATAAATTCATCCTTCTGCCTTTCTGTAGGACTGTGCCTCATGCCACCTAGTTGAGAGCTCCTGGGATTTTGAGGCAGTGTAGGACGAATGTAGGATATCTTCTGACTCCAGCACATAGTCAAAAACTCAGCCCAGCAGTGAATGCACAGCACTTTCTGTCTTCCTACTGTGCCCCGAGTAAAGACTTTTCACTTCATACATCATTCACAACTTGCTACAGGCTTTCACAAAGCCAGTACATACCCTTTACACAAAGAAAAGAAGAAAAAGAACAGGTTCTAGGGAAAAAGGAAAAAACAGCAACACAGATGTGTCTGCCAATTGTAGCATTATCAACATGGAAATTAACAAGGCACATGTAGTTGGGGATATTAATTAAACAAATGGAGTTTCTCATTCTATTCACACATTTCAATAACAGAGTCAAACATAGTCAGGCAGTTACATTTTCTTGCTTGGCTCTGGTGCCCTGAGAGGCAACGCAAAAGTAGATAGAAATTGGAAGTTATTGGGGCACCTGGGTGGCTTAGTCGGTTAAGCGTCCGACTTTCGCTTAGGTCATGATCTCGCGGTTTGTGGGTTCGAGCCCCGCGTCGGGCTCTGTGCTGACTGCCAGCTCAGAGCCTGGAGCCTGCTTCAGTCTGTGACTCCCTCTCTCTCTGACCCTCCGCTGCTCACGCTGTTTCTCTCTCTCCTAGAAATAAATAAAAATAAAAAAAAAAAAAAAAAGAAATTGGAAGTTACTTTTCCCCTAGAGAGATACAGTAAACAGATGCTGAGTTAGTCCCATCTGGCTCACAAAATCCCGGGATCCTAGAGGAGGGTGCCACATGACGGTGCTAGAGATACTATTAGTGCTGGGTGTGCTGCCCCCAGTGACTGAAGGAAGAGGCCCTGGGAGAGGAAGGGACAGCTTCATTTGAGTCTTGGAATGTCCCAAACCAGGATTTTTCACAAAAAGGTGAAGGGACAACTTGTTTATTGCTAATACTTGAGGGATTTTTCTTTTTCCACAAGATGACGGCTATGAGCATCATGATTATTTTCTGAGTAACTGACACTTCTACTAAATAGTAATTAGAACCCCCATTCTAATACTGTATTATATTTTATATACTGGTTGGGCATAATAGTAACTTGATGGACAGATTTGTGTAGAAGAAATCGAGATTTAGTCAGAAAAATTAATCATAGAACTATTCATTTCCAAGTTCTGAATTAATTTAGGGAAACTACTAGATAAGTCATTTTCATGGTCTTTTCCTTTTGAGAAATACAAAATGTTGATTTCTGAAGCTTAAGGAAAAAAATCTGGAGCTATAAGCCTGGCTTTATTATTACTGAGTCATCTTAGGCACTAATAGCGCATTCTGTTCTTCTCTCTACTTATATTCACCTGTGTCCTGTTCCCTAAGGCTTCATGAAGAAATGAAGGACCCGTTGTTTTCCATATCTCGGTCCTGGATCTAAAAGCCCACCCGGTGCAAGTCCACTGACCTATAGATTGAACCCAGGTTCCCCATTCAGCTAAAAACCAGGTGGTGAGTATATAGTGTCCCATGACATGTCTGCTGTGCCTTCTGTCCTTAGCTTCCTAGGCCTGGGAGCCCTTCCCATACCACTTGCCACAGACATACAAAGAACTTACACAACCATATGTGACCTCCACTTACTCACCAAGCTCTGCCTTTTTCTTGATTCTTTGGTTTCTTGATCCCCATCCTTTCTTGATCTTGTCCCTGGTCTCCCACATCCTCTCCTGACTCTGGGGTGGGGTATCTATTCTGATTCCTTTTTTGGATTATTAGAAAGTAATCCATAAATCCTTAGACTGCCCCCACCAACTCTGAGTTTGACCCACTCACCTGACTTTGGAATTCTCACAGTTCTGAACAGAGCTCCCTTCATCAGACTAGCGCTGGGGGGAGGTGGGGGTTCTTATTGGCACTGATCCCATTTGGAATTGGAAATTATGGTCTTCTGGCTTATACCAAATAGAGGAATGGAGTGGAAACCTTTCAGAGAACACCGTCTTCAGTTTCCCTTCCTCACACAAGAGGTCAGTCTCATAAGAGCAAACTGAAGACTAGAAGATCTTTGGGGAGAATATGATTCTGTGAATCAAATTTGAATCACTGTGTCATTCAATCACATTGATTCAATAAATATTTGTTGTTTCAACAGTGTGCCAAGCATTGTACTAGATGCTGGTAGGCTCTTTTTGTTTTGTGCTGCTCAAGAGAATATGGCAAAATACCTATTCCATATGAACAGACTTAGAATAAAATCACTGCAGGGGCGCCTGGGTGCCTCAGTCAGTTGAGCGTCCAACTTTGACTCAAGGCTCTGAAAGTTTGAGCCCTGCATCAGGTTCTGTGCTGTGATCTAGTTTCATTCTTCTGCATGTTGCTGTCCAGTTCTCCCAGCACCATTTGTTAAAGAGGCTGTCTTTTTTCCATTGGATATTCTTTCTCGCTTTGTCAAAGATTAGTTAGCCATACATATGTGGATCCTTTTCTGAGTTCTCTATTTTATTCCATTGGTCTATGCATCTGTTTTTGTGCCAATACCATACTGTCTTGATGATGACAGCTTTGTAGTAGAGGCTAAAGTCTGGGATGGTGATGCCTCCTGTTTTGGTTTTCTTCTTCAATATTACTTTAGCTATTTGGGGTCTTTTGTGGTTCCATACAAATTTTAGAATAGTTTTTTCTAGTTTTGAGAAGAATGCTGGTGCAATTTTGATTGGCATTGCATTGAATGTGTCGATTGCTTTGGGTAGTAATGACATTTTAACACTATTTATTCTTCTGACCCATGAGCATGGAATGTTTTTCCATTTATTTGTATCTTCCTCAATTTCCTTCATAAGTTTTCTATAATTTTCATCATACATATCTCCTATATCTTTGGTTAGGTTTATTCCTAGGTATTTTATGGTTTTTGTGCAATTGTGAATGGGTTCAGTTTCTTGATTTCTCTTTCTGTTGCTTCATTGTTGGTGTATAAAAATGTAACCAACTTCTGTATGTTGATTTTGTACCCTGAGACCTTGCTGAATTACTGGATACTGATCCAGGCTTCTAGGCTACTAGGCTTCTGGTGGAGTCTGTCAGGTTTTCTATGTAGAGTATCATGTCATCTGCGAAAAGTGAAAGCTTGACTTCTTTGCCAATTCTGATGCCTCTTATTTCCTTTTGTTGTCTGATGGCTGATGCTAGGACTTCTAGCACGATGTTGAACAACAGTGGTGAGAGTGGACATCCCTGTCGTGTTCCTGATCTCAGGGGGAAAGCTCTCAGTTTTTCCCCATTGAGGATGATGTTAGCTGAGGTCTTCTCATAGATGGCTTTTATGATGTTTACGTAAGTTCCTTCTATCCTGACTTTCTCGAGGGCCTTTATTAAGAAGGGATGCTGGTAGAACTCCCTCCAGAAGCCATCTGGCCCAGGGCTCTTATTTGTTGGGAGAGTTTTGATAACTGATCCAGTTTCTTCACTTGTTATGGGTCTGTTCAGATTTTCTATCTCTTCCTAGGTGAATTTTGGTAGTGAGTGTGTGTTTAGGAATTTGTCCATTTCTTCTAAGTTGTCCAGTTTGGTCGCATAGAATTTTTCATAGTCTTCCTTGATATTTTTTTATTAGTATTTATATCAGTATTTATTTATCAGTATTTCTGAGGGGTTGGTTGTAATAAGTCCTTTTCATTATTTTGTCTATTTGAGTGTTCTCTCTCTTCTTTTTGAGAAGCCTAGCTAGAGGTTTGTCAATTTTGCTTATTTTTTCAAAAAACCAACTCTTGGTTTTGTTAATCTGTTCAAATGTTTTTTTGGTTTCTATATTGTTTATTTCTTTTTTTTTTTATAAATAATTTATTGTCAAGTTGGTTTCCAACAACACCCCATGCTCATCCTCATAAGTGATCTCCTCCATGCCCATCACCCCCTCTCACTCCCCAACACCCATCAGTCCTCAGTTTGTACTCAGCATTCAAGAGTCTCTCATGGCTTGCCTTCTTCCCTCTCCCCCACTGTTTCCCCCCTTCTTCTCCCCTACGATCCTCCGTTAAGTTCCTCCTAATCCTCCTATATGTGTAAACATATGGTAGCTGTCCTTCTCTGCCTGACTTATTTCGCTCAGCATAACACCCTCAGCCATGTGTACTTTGGCTTGTTTCTTGAGGTAGCCTTTTATCCAGGCAGGTGATCCACTCTGCTGAGGAGGAAGAATGGGCTGGGTGCACAGCGACGATGTTGGGCAGCAGGGGCACGGTGTCCCAGGCTTTGGTGACCTCCCGCACTTGCTCTGCCTCTGCCTCTGCTTCGCCCGTGGTGCTTATCCACTTGGGATATTGGTAATGGTTTCTTGATCTGGTTTAGAGTCATACAGGTGACACTTATTAAACACATATTTAAATTTTATCACTCTTTTGCATATGAGATATTTAACAATTCTGGAAATTGTTAAAAAAATAAGTCAAATATTTTAGGTACATTTTCTTGGGGGGTCAAGAACATGTGTCTGTGGACCATGAATTTCCTTTCCCTATGGTTGGATTTTCTCTGAGGCTCAGAACTCATAATTCAGGCTCACTGCATATAGCATTCGATGTTAGGAAATAAATAACTCTTGGTCCTGAGATACTCACATGAACCTGAGCTAGCTCACCATCTACTATTTTAGAAATTTGTGTTTATTTTTTCTCATGGGTTATATCAGGAGTCTGTAATTGACTTTTTTTTTTACTCTACTTTTAAAATGAATCCAGTCTGTTTTGAAGTATTTTTTTTTTTTGATCCAGTGAAATACAGAGTACTATCGATTAGATATTCTGAGTGTCATCTGTTGGTTATCATTTAGTAATGTGATATGCCTTTATGTCCACCTTGGGGACTTTTTAAAAACAATTTCTGTATTTATCACCATTGCAAAATCAATCAAATGTGAGTTAAAGCAAAGACAACTTGAATGACCCCAAACTGAGATTTAAGCTGCCAAAACAAGCAGTAAATGTTTTTACTAGCTCTAGTGATTTTCAGAAAGATAACAGTTATAAACTTTATTTCAAGTAAGTTTCTGAAAGATCTGGAAATGTGATTATCAAAATGAAGGTTGTACAGAACTTTATGTCCCTTGATTAGTCACAGATGCAAATTATCATGCAATTGGAAGCTTACTAAGATATTGCAGAGATATTCAGACATTAATAATATGCTGCCTTTGTTACTTTACAGTCAGTCTGCTCATTGTTTGCAAGAAAAGATCCTTACAGTTTGTATTCTTCTCCAGATGAGAAATGATCAGGTAAGAATTATTCAAACACATCCCACCTGTTAACCACACTTCCTTCCAGAGAATGGAATTTTTGTAGGGACACAGGCAAAAAGCAGTCAATTTTTTCTTTATATATTTTGGAATTATTTGATTTTTGTTAAACATGTACTTCATAATTATATTTCCCTTAATATTTAAATTTCATATTAGAATCAAGATTAAAAAAATGAAATTGATCACCTATCCCCATTGTATCTCCTCCTTTGCATAGCTGGCTCCATTTTCTTCCTGACATGTTGATGTAAAAGCCATCTCTCTGTCTCTGAAGAAGGTTCTTCCTTTTATTTTTTCCTTGTGGTAACTTTTACTTCCACTTTGTAGTATATATTATGTTTTTAATCACATTTATTTTAATGTTTATCTTGCATAGGGCTAGGCATGTAGTTACTCAGGTTATTTGATGAATGGATAAATAGATGAATGTATGAGTGAATGAAAATGGCCAGATTGAAACTGCTATCTCATTCTCTTGCACAAACTATGAAATTGAAATCCCAGGTATGAATTCATCCTTGCTTTATTTTGCTGAATACCTGCTTATAGTACTAAAGAAAGTGTAGCACTCACAGTCAGCATTCTGGACTCCATCTAGCTGTTGAACAAACCCACTGAGTTAAAGCAGGTTTCCCTTTGGGTCGGAGATGCTATTTTCCTGTTCTAACTCCATTATCTTACACACCAACACTCACCCTCTCCTTCCTCCCCCCAAAAGCAACATGATGAAGATAAATAGGCATTTTACAGACAGGTAATCTCATGATAACAGATCTCTGTTATTTACACCACCAAAACCATTCTGAGAGCGTCAAGACTTGCTGGCATCCACCAGGGTCAGATTCTGCCAGTCCGTGATCTATAAAGGTGTAGGGTTCATTACCCGCTAAGAACAGCTGTCCATGACTGCTGGGGATCAGATTACAGGATCTCATTAACTCATTCCCCTTGTCTGCTTAGACAGCCTTTTCTTAGGACCAAGACCTATTATTTCAACTTGCTTGATACCAGCAGGGCCATAGGCTGAGTGTTTTGTTTTACTTACTTCTGGTCAGTATCATTTTAAAGTGTATGCTAAGGAAATAACATTTATTCAGATGTTGCTATAAAATATAGAATTGTTTCGTATCACTGAGCAACTAGTCTTTAAAACTTTCTAGTTATCTAGTTAAGAATGACACAGTTTAAATCTTCACTAACTGTGATAGTCTGTTAAATATAAAGAAATTAAAAACTCCAAGGAAATTTTGTTTTATGTTGCTTTTTTATTAATTTGGTTTATCTGAGTAATGAAAATGACCTGAGCATTATTAAAAGCATGTGGATCTACTTGAGGTTCACTCAATGCAATAGACTTAGAAAGTAGGTGAGCATTTTAGTTCTTCAGGGTATTAATTGCAAGGCCATACTGGGTCTTCTGCAAGAGTCTGCTTTGAACAAGCGAAAGGTGATTGGAGAATGTTCTAGGACAAGGGGAAAATATGTGTGTCTCTTCCTTCAAGAAGAGAACACATGGAGGTATCGAGAAAGAAAAAGAATGTCATGTGCTGAAAATATGAGGGAAGAGTGAAGTTAGAAGAGGGGGAAGGTAAGTAGAGGCCAGATTATGCATGGCTTTATAGAGTATGTGAAGGATATGATTCTTTTTTTTTTTTTTTTAACAAATAGTTTATTGTCAAGTTGGTTTCCATCAAGTTGGTTAACCCAGTGCTCATCCCCACAAGTACCCTCCTCCATGCCCATCTCCCCCCTCACCGCCACACACCCATGAGTCCTCAGTTTGCTCTCAGCATTCAAGAGTCTCTCATGGTTTGCCTCTCCCCCTTTCCCCCACCATTTCCCCCCTTCTTCTCCCCCATGGTCCTCCACTAAGTTCCTCCTAGTCCTCATATGTGGGCAAACATATGATATTTGTCCTTCTCTGCCTGACTTATTTCGCTCAGCGTAACACCCTCAAGGTCCATCCATATTGCTACACATGGCCAGATTTCATTGTTTCTCATTGCCATGTAGTATTCCATCATATAGATAAACCACATCTTCTTGATCCATTTGTCTGTTGATGGACACTTAGGCTCTTTCCATGTTTTAGCTATTGTGGAGAGTGCTGCTATGAACATTGGGGTTTATGTGCTCTTTTGCTTCAGCATTTCTGTATCCCTTGGGTAAATTCCTTGCAGTGCTATTGCTGGGTCATAGGGGAGCTCTATTACGGATATGGCTCTTTAACCCCTATGCAAAGGATAGGCTTTTGAATGGCTTTAACCACACAGGAAGGTGGGAAAGTAGGAATGTGGTCAGATTTATTTTTTGAAAATATACATAGACTGGATGTGAGGGATTAGTAAAAGTGAAGTTGACATGCTATTGCAGTGATCCATGATGAGAAATCATGGTAGTCTGGATTGGTATATTGACTGTATAGATAAAGGAGAATGGAAATGAAAGGACTGAGGATACATTTAAGACATAAAAGTCTGTATTACTTGTTAATAACTTGGGCATGTGGTACAAGGAACTATCAAGAATGACTTCCACATAGGTTTTAAGCAACTGGGTAAATAGTGATGCCATTCCCTCAGAAAACCACATATCAAGGAAAAGATAATGAATTTAGGCTTACACATATTACACCTTAGATCCAAAAGAAGATGTGGCATAAGCAGTTAGAGATCTATCTAGGGCTCAGAGGAGAGGTCTAGCAGACTGGAAATTCAGGTGATAGGAAGGATGAGATGGCCTACCAGAAGATAAAACATGAAAAAAGAGGGTCTGACACTGACCTCTAGCCAATTGTAGCACTTAGTGGCTGAAGGAGAAGAAAGTGGCAATGAAGCTGATTAAGAGCAGCCAGAGAGGTACAGGAAAACCTGAAGAGGTGAGGAAGGGGAGGAGGGGATTGGAAGCCAAGGGAAGAGGGTGTTTCAAGATGGATGCTTTGATCAGTGGTAAAGGGGTGGAGGCAAATAAGATGAGAGCTGAAATTTTTCTGCTGAATTTAGCAATATCATGGTCACAGGTAACTCTTACCTTTTGTTAGAGCAGAGGAACAAAGGCCAAAATGAAATGAATCTTTAATGGAATGTGAGGAAATGTGAGGATATAGAGTTTTGACAAATCTCATTATGAAGAGAAAAGGGAGGAATGGTGGATGAAAGGAAAACAACATTAAATATGAATTCTTTTCTTATTAAGTAGGAGAGGCTGAGGATATTTAAATAGTACAATAATGGCAATAGTACAATTGAGAGGGAAGGATTGACTAAACAGGAAACAAAAAAAAGTTCACTTGTATTGTCAGAGGATATACACTGCTACTGGTACCATCTGGTACTAATCCTGTAGACTCACCTGTACCTTTCTTCGTGGCTATTAGCTAAGACTCCAGCAAAGAGTCCCTCTATCTACCAAGCATTGCCTCCAAGTTCAGCCTCCTGAACCAGCAATGCCAAGCCTCTTGCTGATCCTTCAAACGTCAGTGGGCTTTTGTCCCTGAGTTCAGTTCAGTCCAGTACTTTTCCTTTGCTCCATGACCACAGGCACAACCAGTGCCTTAGCCACAGATCTTGAGACGTCTTTCTTCATCAGAGCTTCAGGCTCTTTTCACTTGCTTAGGATGGGAAATGAAAGAAATAAATACTAAACTCACTAAATATCCGTGCTTGGCTATTCATCAGTTCAGTGACTGAAAATATTTGCCCTGTATCATGGTAAGGTCCCATGACCAATCTTTTAACTCCATCTTAAAGAACACCTAGCTTCAAGAACAACCTGCCGTTATAAGTCAGATATTGTACACTCTTGACATTCCACTCCAAGCCATGGCCCTTTCTGTGTATGCTTCCTGGATTTTCCTCTCAGACCTCTTTCTAGCTTAGTTTCCATTAAATTCAATATGGCTGTCATTCCCCACAGAAATCTAATCCCATATGTTTTACGTTTCTTTCTGGACCTTTCAATGTCCTAACTTACATCTTTGGAGAAAATACTGGAAGCTGAAAGTAGTAGATAAAGATTTGTGTTCAGGAAACAAGCTGTCAGCACAAATGTATGATATAATTTTTACCAAAAGTTCAATATTACCTTAATGTGTATTCAGGGAAAAAGCTATAAATACAATGTCCACTCTAAATGGGATCATAAAGTAATTGAATATTTTCATAGTTATTTAACCAGACATTGGTTTGAAGCAGTTTTACACCATTATTTCTGATTCTTCTGTGTTTACTATTAGCCTTTTGTGAGGAAAAGAAAAGAGAAATGGAGGAAGGGAAGAAGAGCAAAGGATTCTGTTTCACTTTTCCTCCTAAAAAGCTAACAAGCACATAGGCATCTGGTTTAAAAGTCCAGAAACTTTGGTTTCATCTCTGCTCACCTCATGCTAAGAGGTAGCACAATACAGCAATATGATCATGGATTTTGGAGACAGATAGATCTGGGCTCAAATACCAGCTTCATTGTTCACCATCTATGAGACCTTGGACAATTTTCTAACTCTTTGAGCCTCAGTTTCTTCATGAAATATTTAACAGTATGAACCTTGCGGGGTCACTGTGAGGATCACATAGGATTAAGTGGCAAAGTGAATTACATATCAGTAAATGGCAACTATTGTTGCAAAATGGGCTGAGACCTAACACATGTGTGCTGGTCTATTTCCTTCATGAAAGAAGAGCCTAATTGGAGTGAGAGCCACCTGCAGATGGAGCCATTCATAATAAATGGAGTCATTCATACTTAAGTTGTGACTCTCATATTGGTGGGGGCCAAGTGCTCCTTAGCATGATGATGTCAGCATTACATGAAATGCGCTTTCTTCATATGAGACTATTCTGTGAGGTCTTTGGGGTGGTGCTGGAGGGAGTGTGTGGTGAGTGAAAATGAATGCTTGCTTTGATGAATATGCTTGCTGCTTAGAGCCGGAAGAAGTCACCCACAATTCTTGATGGTAGGGAGATTGAATCAACACATTTTCTCTCTCTTCATTGTGTAAATTCAGATCATGCTTCTTTCTCTTTGGAGTCTCCAAAGCCTGAAAAGCTTGAGTTCATGACACCAAAAAGAACAGAGGGGAGGAAACTCCAGTGAAGAGCAATAAAGATTCCTGAAGGCTGGATGCAGACACTGTACTGGGGGCCTAGAAGGAGCTATAAGACAACAGGAGAGGAAATTGGCGAGAGTGAAAAGGGGTTAGAAAAGAGGAATAATCCATGTGGAGTATACCTGCCTTCTGAGGATCAGTCTGTAAGTGCTCATCACACCCGTTTGCGGTAGTAGGGAAACAATATCTGGTGTTTCCTGGTGGTACTCCTCAGAACTTCCTGAACTTTTCTGAAAGTAATGTGCGTTCTTACTTTAAATTCAGGCTTTTGTATTTGGTCTAGGGAAGGCTAGCCAGGTGAGGAGTGTTTGGGACAAGAAAGGTCATGATTTCCCAATCACTCTGTAAGGGGCTTCCTGGCTACCGCACCAAATACACATGTTTGCACACATTGATGATCTCTACAGGAGACCATAAGCCCCTTGTGGCTGACACTTTTTCACCAAGCAGGGCAGAACTTCCCTATATCCTCCCACAGCCCACTATGAGTGAGAAAAGGATGGGCTCTATCAGTCCACAGTTTTATGTCTAGAGTTCTTCCTTGGTGTGCTTTGTGAACCTTTGTGTTCTACAAAGTCGAACATTCCAGCTATGCTGTTTGGCATGGCTGTCCTCCTGCTTACTCTCACTTCCCACTCCCAGCAGACAACCTGCTCCTTTAATCCCAAACCTTGGTGAATCTTCTCATTTCCACACAAGGCCTCCTACTTTCTCCAGCTGTTGTTAGTCAGGTGCTCATCTGCATTTAGTTACTACATTTCAATTAAACACACACATACCTAATGTATCCTATTTCTGCTCATCCTTCCCCTGGGGAGAGATTTGGGTATCAGTAATGAGTCATGGTGTGTGCATTTATCTTGTTTAATATATCTGTATTTGTATTTATATATACATTATTCCTGTAGAAATGGAGACCAAAGTAGCAGGGAATAGACTATAGCAGTGAGTATTGAGAAAATGTGAGAGAGGGAAAGAGGAGAGTTTTAGAGATTTTTAGGCAGTTGATGTACTGATGTGGAGTCTTTGAAGTAATGGATGGTAAAGAGAAATTTTAAGTTATTTTGGTATGTGATACACTCTTTAAGCCCCATGTCACTCATTCAAGAATGCCTCCAGAGGTCATCCACAGAACTCTTCTAAGTCTCCTAGAATTGTATTTGAGTTTTTGTTTGGTTGTAGTGTAGTAGAATCAGTCCTCAAGAGGGTTCTTACATATTTGTGTTAAAGTTAGGTACATGCCAGGATACTTGGGTCAGAGGTCAAAATAATTAAGGGCCAAAGGACAATGATGAAAATAATTCAGGACCAAAGCCCAGAAAAGAATGATTTAAGGGGGCTTGGAACCCTCCAATGGCCAGAATACATTTGGGTTGAAGATCCTAACTACTAAATGAGGGAAAGCATGGTGCCTGACAGCCCTTCTAGATCTAAAGTTTGCTGTAAATCCCTGAAATTGTTAGCACCAATCCCTAGATTTATTTCAGTAATCCATCTTCTGAATCAGAGACTTCACCAGGACTGATCTAAATCATAATCAGGAGTGTGAGGCCAACATTTTCAGCTTCCTTTTAGACATTCCACTTGGTGGCCTTTCTCAGACTTAGCATATCCAGAAGTGAACCTTTCCAAATCCTTTGTAGCTTTAGTTTAGATTACCAGTCACCTAGGTAACCAAGAAGGAAACACTGATTCCTCCTCTCCCCCACTCTCTACCTCCAACAAGACAATCAGTTCAGTTGTTTCCTACTCCCTACAGCTCACTTTATAATATGCTTTTCTCCTGAGCATATCTTCCTTCTTTCAGATCCTCACCGTTGACTTCCTAATTAGTTTCTCAACTGTAATCTTCATCCGTTATCTATTTTGCCACCTGCCCTGTCAACAGAATGATCTTTGTAAAATACTTTGATAGTTTTCACACTCCATGTTCTTTCACATCTTCAAGTCATGACTTCTACCAGAATGTCCTTTCCTCACCTTGTCTGCCTGCAAGATTTGGCGCAGATATTACTTCCTCTGAATCCTTCCTTGATTCCTGTCTATTAAAGTCAGTTTCTGTCTCCTCACTAATCCCACATTTTAACTGTGAGGTGGTACAGGACAAGGACTGTGTCTTATTTTCCTTAAGTTAATATTTATTAAGTGATAAAGTTTGATGCTATATCTGAGACACTATCGATTTGTTTCTAGATGATTTTATTACAATAATTAAAAACTAAATAAAGAGCAAGCTAAGAATAGAAAGATGCTTTCTTAACCTGATAGACTGAAAACTAAAAAAAGCCTACATCTGGGGCATCTGGGTGGCTCAGTCAATTAAGCACCCAACTCTTGATTTTAGCCCAGGTTATGATGTCATGGTGGTGAGATCGAACCTTGTATGGGGCTCTGCTTAAGATATTTTCTGGCTCCCCTTGCCCATCCCCTGCTCTTTTGCTCATTCTCTCTCTCTCAAATAAGTAAGTAAGTAAGTAAATAAATAAATGCCTATAACTAACATTGTGATTACCGGAGAAATATTGAATGCTTTCTCCCTGGGGTCAAGAATAAGACAAGGATGTACATGTGTAGCAACACGGATGGACCTTGAGGGTGTTATGCTGAGCGAAATAAGTCAGGCAGAGAAGGACAAATATCATATGTTTGCACGTATAGGAGGATTAGGAGGAACTTGACGGAGGAACAAGGGGAAGAAGAAGGGGGGAAATGGTGGGGGAAAGGGAGAGAAGCAAACCATGAGAGACTCTTGAATGCTGACAAAAACTGAGGACTGATGGATGTGGTGGGGGGGATGGGCACAGAGGAGGGCACTTGTGGGGATGAGCACTGAGTGTTATGTGGAAACTAATTTGACAATAAACTATGAGAAAAAAAAGACAAGGATGTACACTATTACTATTTCTCTTCAGTATTTTACTGGAAGCTTAGTTAGTGCTATAGTGAAAGAAAAAGAAACCATAACTGTATATATAAAAATACATTAAACTATATGTTAGAGATTAATGTGCCTTATATACTACATATATTTTTATCAAATATATAAATATATATATTTATATAAAAGCTTAACCCTAAACTAATTACATTCATTTACAGAGGTAATGGAATTATCTTCAAATATTAACTTCATTATTCTTTTTGAAATGGGCTTATATCTATAGTTTAACCTCCAGTCAGGTATTTATACTTCCTATTTTCAGGATTGCTCACTATAGTCTCCATTACAGTATGTGGTAGTGCCAGAAACAGGGCGGTTGGGCCGATTCCTTGTAGAGAGAGACTGGTGAAAAAAGCTGTTTTTCTACTCATAATTTCCTTCTAGGACAAGTGTTTTTCCCTCTATTTTTCCAGTTGAGATATAATTTGCATACCATAAAGTTCACCCTTTTAAAGTGTATATGGTTTTTTTTTTTTCATTTTTTAATGTTTATTTTTGAGAGACAGAAAGAGACAGAGTGTGAGCAGGAGAGGGGCAGAGAGAGAGGTAGACACAGAATCCAAAGTAGGCTCCAGGCTCTGAGCTGTCAGCACAACCCAACACTGGGCTTGAACTCATGAACTGTGAGATTATGACCCGAACTGAAGTCAGATGCTCAAGTGACTGGGCCACCCAGGCGCCCCTAATGTAGAGTAGTTTTACATATGTTTGCAAGGTTGTGAAACTATCATCACTGTCTAATCCCAGAACATTTTATCCATCTTGAAAAGTGGCACCGTACCCACAAGCAGCCCTCCCCATCTTTGACTCACCCACCCAACCTCTGGAAAGCACTAAACTATTCTCTTTGTTTCTCAATTTGCCTATTTTAACATCTAATGTAAATGAAATTATATAATCTGTGGCCTTTTAGGAAAGACAACAGACTTTAAAGAAAAATTATTAACATTGTCAAGTGGAGTTTATAACAGATAAAGAAGTTAATGGAATGACAATAATAGCTAAGATCTAGGATGGGAGCGCAGCAGACAGAATGTGGTCCCACAAAGATATCCACATCCTAATGTCTGGGACTTGTGAATATGTTATATTGTATAGCACAAAAGAATGAAGGTCACAGATGGAATTGAAATAGGGAGATTGTCCTGTATTATTTGAGTAGACTCAATCTAATCCCGTAAACTCTTAAAAGTAGAAGAGTGAGGCAGAAGTATGCATCAGAGAAATATGAAAAGATCTCAACTCACTGGTGGTTGCTGGTTTTGAAGACAGAAGAAGATGGCTATAAGCCAAGGAATGGAAGAACCTCTAGAACAGAATAGTCCTCAGTGTACAGAGAGTGAGAAAATGAGAATCTTCATCCTACAACATCAAGTAACTGAATTCTGTCAGCACCCTGAATGAGTAGGTAATGGGTTCTCCCCCAGAGCCTTGGGAAAGAAAACAGAGCCTTGCCAATGCTTTGGTTTTAGCTCAGTGAGATCTATGTCAGAATTCTGGCTTACAGAACCAGAAGATAATAAATTTGCATTGCTTTAGTCTTCAAACTTATGGCAAATTATTATGGAAGTAATAGAAAACTAATACCAAGTGTTGGAGAGAATACGTAGTGACTGGAATTCTCATAGATTCTGGTGGGAGTATAAAATGGTACAACCCCTTTAGGAAACAGTGTGACAATTTTTTTGTGTAGTTAAATATAAACTTAACATGTGGCTCAGCAAATCAACTCTTGTGCATTTACCCAGAAAACATGTCCACAGAAAGTCTTTTACATGAGTGTTCATAACAGTTTTATTTATAATAACCTCAAACTAAAAACAACTTAAAAACCCTTCAGCAGATAAATGAGTATTTACATGTTCTGGTATACTCATACAAATAAATATTACTTAACAATAAAAAGGAAGAATTACTAATACAAGTAGCAACATGGATGAATCTCAAAAACATTTAAGTGAAAGAAGGCATGCGAAAGAACACATGCTGCGTTCTCCCCACCCCACTCCATTTATATAATGATACAGAACAAGTGAAACTAATCTGTGGTAATAGAATTAGAATTCCTAGGGCAGGAGGTGGAGTAGAATTGACTGCAAAGGAGCATGAGGAAACTTTGTGGGGTGCTGGAAATGTTCCATATCTTGATTAAGCAGGTGGTTACACACTTATGTACAATAAAACAAAACTCATCAAAGTACACATTAAAATGTATACATTTTATTGTATGTAAATTATACAAAGGGTTGATAATAAAGTTAAACATGCTAAGTGATATTATACATGACATAAAAACTTGGCTGCACATATAGGCAGAAAGACAGAGGTGTTATTCTTAACCTGACATTAACTAAGCTATATGACCTAGAACAAAACACTTCTCTGAACTCCCTTATTCCCATCTGTAAAGTAATAGGTTAGATCAAATCGGAGGTTCTCAACCCTGGCTGCACATGAGCATCACCTGGGAAGTTTTTAAAATATACTGATAATGGGGTTAACATGCCCAAAGATTATCACTTTAATTGTCCTTGATGCTGGGCTCAAGCACTGGCATTTTTTTCTTATAGAAACTTCTTTTTAAATTTTTTATTTATTTATTTTTTAACAGTTTATTGTTAACTTAGTTTCCATATAACACCCAGTGCTCATCCCCACAAGTGCCCTCCTCCATGCCCATCAACCCCCTTCCCCTCTCCCCCACTCCCATCAGCCTTCAGTTTGTTCTCAGTATTCAAGAGTCCCTTATGGTTTGCCTCTCTCCCTCTCAGAAACTTCTTAACTGATTCTAATATGTATTGATGTGAGAATCAGAGCTTTAGAAAGTTTATAGAAGGAGAAGTATGCAACTTTGTCTACGTGGAAATTGGTGTCCAGTCTCTAAGAATAGCATGGTTGATTATTAGACTATGGCTTAGAAATTGCAAAAATGTTGGAAAAGATGCCTAGAAAGATATAATACATGACATACATATTGCCAGAGTGCCAGATGGAGAGTCATTTTTCGTTGAAGAATATATATTCAGTAACCAGTTCTAGCTATCTCTACCATCATCCCAGATACATTATCTGGTTTATAGAAAGATATATGGGTATAAAACATATATTATCTGGTTTATAGAAAGCACCTTATAGGATAAAAATAATAAGAATATACTTGAATTTTCAAGTTTTGAATTTGTAGTAGTTCAAATTTCCATTTTTATATATCATTTCTTAGACCTAACTGGTTAGGAAGCTCTTTCTTGATGGGCTATTCAAGAGGCAATTTAATTTCTAGGCTCTTAAAGTGATTGAGGCATGTGTAGAAAAATCTTCTATGCGCAAAAATAAATGATTGGGACCTCATCAAGATTAAAAGCTTCTGCACAGCAAAGGAAACAACCCAGAAAATTAATAGGCAACCAACAGAATGGGAAAAGATAGTTGCAAATGACATATCAGATAAAGGGTTAATATCCAGAATCTATAAGGAACTCACCAAACTACACGCCCGAAAAACAAACAACCCAGTGAAGAAATGGGCAGAAGACATGAACAGACACTTCTCCAAAGAGGACATCCAGATGGCCAACAGACACATGAAACGATGCTCAGCATCCCTCCTCATCAGGGAAATACAAATCAAAACCACACTGAGATACCACCTCACGCCAGTCAGAGTGGCTAAAATGAGCAAATCAGAGAACTCTAGATGCTGGCGAGGATGTGGAGAAACGGGCACCCTCCTACACTGTTGGTGGGAATGTAAACTGGTACAGCCCCTCTGGAAAACAGTGTGGAGGTTCCTCAGGAAACTAACAATAGAACTCCCCTATGACCCAGCAATAGCACTGCTAGGAATTTACCCAAGGGATACAGAAATGCTGAGGCATAGGAGCACATGTACCCCAATGTTCATAGCAGCACTCTCCACAATAGCTAAAACATGGAAAGAGCCTAAGTGTCCATCAACAGATGAATGGATCAAGAAGATGTGGTTTATCTATACCATGGAATACTACATGGCAATGAGAAACAATGAAATCTGGCCATGTGTAGCAACATGGATGGACCTTGAGGGTGTTATGCTGAGCGAAATAAGTCAGGCAGAGAAGGACAAATATCATATGTTTGCACGTATAGGAGGATTAGGAGGAACATGATGGAGGAACAAGGGGGAGAAGAAGGGCGGAAATGGTGGGGGAAAGGGAGAGAGGCAAACCATGAGAGACTCTTGAATGCTGACAAAAACTGAGGACTGATGGATGTGGGGGGGAGGGGGGATGGGCATGGAGGAGGACACTGTGGGGATGAGCACTGGGTGTTATGTGGAAACTAATTTGACAATAAACTATTTGTAAAAAAAAAAATAGACCTCTTGAAAAAACCAAAAAAAAAAAAAGAAAGAAAGAAAAATCTTCTATGCTAGTTCTCAGTGAATCATCCAAGAAGACTCAAGAGTTTCTATAACATTTTGAAGCTAGTCAGAAGGGAAATCCAATTTAGTAATTCAGAGGTTGATGCTTTGTGGATTTTCCAGATTCCCTGTCTCACTTCTTTCTTTGATTATTTGACTACCATTTGTCTATTTCTCCATTGGAAGAGAAACTTGGACACTTGAGGAAAACCAGGTCATAGTTAAACAAATCTGTGTATTTGGCAAATAGCTCCATTTGTGGGAAGAAATGAAAATGGTACTTTAAATAGTGGATTTTAGAATTATCCTAAAATCATTTGTAACAAGCTCCTCACATCTTGATGCTATTGATATGTGTGTGTGTTGAGGTGGGGGAAGAGAGAAAGATGTTTATGATAAACAGTAGACTCTTTTCAGCAGTTCAAACCTGTAACGTGAGAATAATTCTATTTTTAAAAGTTGCTATTTTCCAAACTACTTTTTTGTTACATTTAACTTGCTACCTCTTAGTCATGGAGTAGTTGTGAATACAAGTCAATGTCATTCTTTTAAAAATTATCCCAGTGGGGGCAATTGGGGTCTTGGGAAAGAAAACCCACACTGGTACAATGACATATGGTGTATCAAATTCACAATTCAGTGACTTTTCTTGCAGCTGTGGTTCAAATTATAGGCATTTCAAATGCTTATGGTGACTTTAATTTACTGTGAGGAAGTGTATGCTGAGCATCTGGAAGGACATGATTTTACTTTAATCATTTTGATTTAGGTGACAGTAATTACAAGTATCATCATGGTCTGTGGAGAAAACATTGGTTTGACTGTTACCTGCCAGGACTTGTTTCCATCTTGTACCATGGCATTTCTTTTTCTTAGACCAAGAGGGGTTAAATACCCTCTAAAAGAGTGGGGAGGGAGTTAAATTACCATTTCTGAAGTTCCTTTGCTCCTCAAGTGCCTGGCATGAGCATGGATTCATAATAATTCAAATTGGTGAATTTACTTAGCCAAACTGATAACATGTTAAAAGATTAAGAATAGTGGTATTTAACGTACATGTAAAAAGCAGTGTTCATTTGTCCTGGAAATTTTATAGGTATAGTAACTGGAAAGTCCTTGGAGTAACATGAATTTTTACTGTCTCTGACTATGCAGGTAGTTTTGTGAAAAACTCCAGTAGGTAGCCTACCAAGAAGGTATTAAGTGTGGCTTGGGGAAAATGCCTTGCTCTTAAACTTTTAGGTTATCCTACTTACTGTTTTATTTTTATTTTATTTTATTTCATTTTTTAAATTTTCTTGGTTTTATTTATTTTTGAGACAGAGAAAGACAAAGCACGAGTTGGGGAGGGGCAAAGAGAGAGAGAGAGACACAGAATCTGAAACAGGCTACAGGCTCTGAGCTGTCAGCACGGAACCCGATGTAGGGCTCGAACCCACAAACTGTGTGGTCATGACCTGAGCCGAAGTCGGACGCTTAACCAACTGAGCCACCCAGGCACCCCTCTATTTCCTGTTTTTAAGGCATAAAATTAGAAAGATTAGAATAATCATTTAACTCTAAATCCAAAGAAGAGATTTAAACTCAAGACCAAAATATCTCAGAACCAGAAGAATCTTCAAATTAGGTTGAAGATCCAGGAGATATGAATAAACATACTTCAGTATGGAGAAATAATTAAGCATGCATGGCACATGGTAGGTAGTCAGAATAAATGAGAATCCCAACTAATCAAAACTTTGTAGAAGTTGTCTGATAACAGTTCCTATAGTTAAAAGTATCTTACAAATATGAGCACCTTCATGGTTTAAAAAATAGGTAGAATCCCCTAGAGACAGGTCTCTGTTGAAAAGAGGCAACTCTGTTGCTCTGCCAGTATAACTTTATATCTCTGGGCTCTCTGAGTCTCATTCTTCAATTGTAATATGAGGACCATAACCTATCTTCTTTCTGTATCACCAGATTGTGCTGAAGATCAAATGAGCAAATAGAAATGCTTCATAAAGAGAGTTGAAAAAATTCCATATTATCTTATTTATATTTTTCTCTAAAAAATTCTTCCTTTTCCTCTGTACTCTACCATGTACATATTGTTAAAGGTATTTGAAATCCAGACACTATATTTCTTCTGGACCCTATAAATAACAATGCTTTTGGTCATGAGGTCATTCAGAAAGGCTGTACCCAATTATTTCAGAGATGATCAAGCTGAGTCCTGTTCATTTGGGGTTGTTTTCTCTAGGGTTATCTGCTTTAAAGCAGTTTCTCTTGTTGTTAGTAGCTTTTTCCAAGGAAGGATAGCAAATATTGAAGGACACAATGTCATGTTTTCTTAGAGTTAAAAAGGGCATTGAAAACTCCAGCCCAGAACCTCTTGTTATTCCTAAGAATAGGGTGGCTAGTCGGTTAAAAGTCCGACTTTGGCTCAGGTCATGATCTCATGGTTCATGGGTTCAAGCCCCGCATTGGACTCTGATGACAGCTCAGAGCCTGGAGCCTGCTTCAGATTCTGTATCTCCCTCTGTCTCTGCCCCTCCCCTGCTCTCGCTGTCTCTCCCTCTCAGAAATAAGTAAGTAAGTAAGTAAGTAAATAAATAAATAAATAAATAAATAAAATTAAAAAAAAACAACAAAGAATAGGATCAGATAGAGCAAAGTTCCTTGCTTATAAGAAAACACATCTGCATACAGTAGGACTAGATGTTCCCCAGGTCCCTCCCTGTTCAGTGCTGTTGTTATTATTCTAGCATAATTAATTTGACCAGTAAAAATGATTTTGGCATACAAGGGTTTAAGGCGTTAATGTGGGGATAATCATTTTCTCCTGCCCTTCCTATCCTCTCTTTGCCTTGGCATTTGAGAAGTGACAATGGTTGAGAAGTCCCAGACCCTGTAGTGAAGATAGTTAAAGCTAGGGACACTTTGTATCTTTTTGATAATGTCCTTTAGGTTTATTCTTGTAGAATCCATGAAACAGATTCTGTAAAGAGAAACTCTTAATACTAGATGGTTTTAATGTCTTAGTTATTAAAGTTGGCAACTTCAGTATACTCAAACATACTCAAGGTAGCATATATTCTGGATTGATAAATTATAGAATATGTTCTTTTTTTTTTTTTACAAATAGTTTATTGTCAAATTAGTTTCCACATAACACCCAGTGCTCATCCCCACAGTGTCCTCCTCCATGCCCATCCTCCCCTCCCCCCCACATCCATCAGTCCTCAGTTTTTGTCAGCATTCAAGAGTCTCTCATGGTTTGCCTCTCTCCCTTTCCCCCACCATTTCCGCCCTTCTTCTCCCCCTTGGTCCTCCGTCAAGTTCCTCCTAATCCTCCTATACGTGCAAACATATGATATTTGTCCTTCTCTGCCTGACTTATTTCGCTCAGCATAACACCCTCAAGGTCCATCCATGTTGCTACACATGGCCAGATTTCATTGTTTCTCATTGCCATGTAGTATTCCATGGTATAGATAAACCACATCTTCTTGATCCATTCATCCTTTGATGGACACTTAGGCTCTTTCCATGTTTTAGCTATTGTGGAGAGTGCTGCTATGAACATTGGGGTCCATGTGCTCCTATGCCTCAGCATTTCTGTATCCCTTGGGTAAATTCCTAGCAGTGCTATTGCTGGGCCATAGGGGAGTTCTATTGTTAGTTTCCTGAAGAACCTCCACACTGTTTTCCAGAGGGGCTGTACCAGTTTACATTCCCACCAACAGTGTAGGAGGGTGCCCGTTTCTCCACATCCTCGCCAGCATCTAGAGCTCTGATTTGCTCATTTTAGCCACTCTGACTGGCGTGAGGTGGTATCTCAGTGTGGTTTTTATTTGTATTTCTCTGATGAGGAGGGATGCTGAGCATCGTTTCATGTGTCTGTTGGCCATCTGGATGTCCTCTTTGGAGAAGTGTCTGTTCATATCTTCTGCCCATTTCTTCACTGAGTTGTTTGTTTTTTGGGCGTGTAGTTTGGTGTGTTCCTTATAGATAGAATATGTTCTTAAGAAGATTTATGTTATAGAAATTGGTATTAAGTACTCCTTAGGTAAAGGTATCATGGTGGCAGTCTCCTAGCATGAATTCTTCTCTATTAGTTTACTAATCATGCTAATTACATTCACCTTCCCTGTGTGTGGTTTAGGAAAGGCATGTGACCTGATTATAGCCAATGAATGATGGGGAAAGGTCTGCTAGGAAGAAGCAGGGTTTCTGGGAAGGATTTTCTTGCTTCCAAAATTTCAGAAAGAAGACATGGCCCCTTTTCTTCCCCTGGACAGAGTTATATCTAGATATGATGCCCAAAACTACTACAGCCATCTTGATGTCTATCTGAGAAGGAATCCACATGTAAGCACTAGCAGAGGTAAGGGAGATGTCAGAGAAGTGGAATTAAAGCCCTGAGAAATCGTGTTTATGGAAAATAATAAATTATTTTAACCTACTTAATAGAAGTTTTCTGTTAACCTGTAGCTGAAAATATCCTAATTGAAAATTTGAGTGACAGAAACTCCTAACCTAATAATTGATAACCTATCTTCACACTCTCATTTCTGTGAAAATACTTCAAAGTCTATAGTTTTGCTGATATATGGGCATTCCTTATAAATTTCTCTGGAAGGAAATGTGGTTCTCAAAGTAGAGAAAATTAATAATAATTAAAAGACTTCATTATTATTAAAACACTCTTCCTGGATAATCTACTGATTTCAGATGGGTTGTTTGAAGGACAAAATTAACCAGGTTGGGGGTAAGGTGGGTAGAAATTCATCAGAAAATCTTTTTTGACTGTCTACTAATGCCCAACAATCTACCAGATATTTAATCAAGTGTAGACAAATTACTTGTGTTATTTTCATGAGAAAGACTGCTCTTATTCAATTATACATTTCTAAAGGAAGTATTGTTAATTCCCAGCCTGCTGTCTCTTATGCTGCTAGTACCTAGTGCAGAGAAATGTGCTTGAAGAATTAGTGTTGACTTTTCTTTGTTAGCCAACATGAAGGCAGCCAGACCCTGCCAAAATCAGCACTAAAACTATTTCTCGTGAGTAATAACAATAATATTCTTTTACTTTATAGCATCTTTAATCCAAGAATCTTAAGCCTATATAAATATTTATCTAACAATACACTCAAAATCTCAGTATTTGGTTGATAGGGAAATTCAACCAGATGGGGGAACACAGAAATAAAAGCGGAACCCAGAATCTTGATTCTAAATGATGGTCTCACAATCTATTGTCCCCACCCAACCATTCAAGGAAAGTAAAAAAAAAAAAAAAATTACAGAGGTTTCAGCAGGATAAACAACTAACATTTTCCAGCCTCAACTAATGATTCATGATTTCTCTTTAACTACTTTTTAAAATTATTAATTTTTAATTTTATTTTTGACAATGGGAACTCTAAATGGCAAAGGAGGGGGGAATTGAGCTGATGATGACTATCATAATATCTTGGGTCTGCAAAAAAACTTGGCAATATTTGAGGAGTGAGATTTCCTTGGATATTTACAGAACTTCCTGTTGGACTGAAGTATTGTCAAAACAATCTTTCTCTTGGTTCTTACGTAATTCTCTTTCTAAATTGAAAGGGAAGAGAAAATCACAGAATTGAATTTTGGAGGAATAAAATACAATGATGCATTAAATTTCCAAAATTCTGAGGTTTCACAGCTTATGAAAAGAGTTTCGAATTCCACTCTTTGGACTTAAGATAAGTCAGCAGAAGCAAGGTAGAAATTTAAGAAAATTCATGAGAAAACTAAGATTTCATACAATTATATTTAACAACAACAACAATAAACTTTTTCTTTGAATACAAAGAAATGAAAATTAATAAGCTGATTATAAATTAATCATTTCCTAATAAAGTGGACCCACCAGGGTCTCAATTTGGCAACATTTTGATTAATCCATTTTTGGCTAATTAACAATTACTCTGTCTTGATCCATAAAGACTTTAAATTGAAGTATCTTCTCAGAAAGTAATAATATTGTATTAGAAAATAATTCTATTTAACTCATTTCATTTGTATGTCTTTCCATTTAGGACTCTGTTAGCGGGGGGTCTGATTCTGTCCAACACATAGCCAGTCAGTGCTCAGAAATCCTCCTGATAGTAAAGATCTTTCTATAATATCCCCACATTTCCCTGAAGCTGAGTTCACAAAGAGAGTACAGTGGAAGACATGGATTTTCCCTTAGTGTACATTTTGAGCCTCCGTCAACAACTCTCAATCATCCTTGCCAGAGACGTACACTGAAGTTGTGATGTCATACACTACATAAAAGGATATGTTAAAGCTGAAGTTTAACATGGAAACCCATGTTACCACAGGAAACAGATCTAGATTTAATAGGTGGTACAACTTAGATTTTAATGGAATGCTCAATTTTTGTATAATTGAAGGTATTTTGTCTTTGTATTTTATATATATATATTAGGCAAGATCTGTCTGTCTATCTCTGGTTGTTAAACTTGCTCTGAAATAACAACTGGTGTGTAATTTCTAATTATCAAAGAACTTTATTATTAACACATGGCTTACCTCATAATTGCCAAGCATTGGCATAAATGACATGCATTATCATCCCCATTGGTCACTTACTCTAGATGGCTCAGTAGCTAAATTGGCATTAGAATCCAGTCTCCTAATTGTTCCTCCACTGAGCTTCCTTCTCCACCATTTTTATTTCCTTACAATCCTAAAATATGTGTGGATTAGCCCTTAAAACCTAACTCATTTTTATTAAAATATTGTCAATATCTTCATATTTATTTTCTTGCAATATCTCCATAAGAACTCAATCACTACATAAATCCCCTTTTCTAGATATAATTTCTCTTTAGTGTTGCTATAAATTATTCAAAAAATTTATTTTGTATCCCAAAAGCTGATGAACTTCATTTTGGAGTATATCTCTTACACACTTAAAAACCACTGAAGATACAAACAACTGCATATCATTATTGTTACCCTATTGGACCAAATCTGCATTACAAAATCCTTTATAAGATCTTTTTTTAAAAATTTTTTAACGTTTATTTACTTTTTGAGAGACAAAGAGAGACAAAGTGCGAGCAGGGAAGGGGCAGAGAGAGAGGGAGACACAGGATCCAAAGTAGGCTTCAAGCTCTGAGCCGTCAGCCCAGAACCTGATGCAGGGCTCGAACTCAGGAACCACGAGATCATGACCTCAGCTGAAGTCGGATGCTTAACCAACTGAGCCACCCAGGTGCTCCTCTTTATAAGATCTCTAAAACTTCCTAAAATTGCTATAAGCTACTTCATTCAGAGGGGAGAAATAATAAGAAATATTCTCACTATATTCAGCTGTTTAAAATGGTTGAGCCAACTTTACTACTCTACCATGGAAGAAATCCAAAGACCAACAAGCTTAGGTCCTCTGTAAGTCTCTTCATTATTATGCTCTCTGCTATAACAAAGACTTTATCTGTCATCAAAATTACATTAATACCCTGTTCACACTGCTCTTGCAAGAAACAAATACTTCTTTGTATATGAGTTTTCCACGTGATTGCCCTGATGAAACATATGCCATTGGAGGACAAATATATTGATGCAAGTAAAAAAGAGCAAATTAATTCCAGAGCCTAGTTAGAGATAAAAGATGCCATTTCCTTGTTTTCTGAAATGCAACTTATATAAAAGGTCACAGTGGGCTTTGTTTGTGGAGGAAAAGTGTGCTGCAATTTTATAACTGACAGTTTTTTTAACTTGACATTTTGTCTTTTTCAAAAATGCTGTACAAAATTGTGGGCAACTTCTTCCTACTGCTTCTGGCTAGCTCATTCAGTAAATCTTAATGCTATTATTGAAGATGAATGAGCCACCCAAGGTTTTAGCAGTTTGATTTTAAAAACCTCTCTGATGTTTTGGTAGAAAGGCAAAGAGCCAAATTTTGAAATTTCCTGGATCAGCAAGAATATTCTTTCCTAGGAGGAATTGTAGTGCTTCCTTTTTCTGATTGAGCTGAATAATATAAACCTTCCTTGAACATTTTGGTACTCCTGTCAGAAATTGGAAAATAAAAGCAAGACACTGTCAACATTTCTTAATTATTATCCATAAAAAATTATCAGTGAGTACATATTTAATTGAGTAATTATTTGTTATACCACCTGACCCACTAGGAAAGAGACTTTTACCATGAATAATAAGATACTTTCACTCTCAGTCAGCACATCTAAGCCACTTTGCTTCCACATTTCAGACTAAAGCTGAAATAAACCTTAGCCAAGTAACTGGGTGAAAAGTGAAAATTAAAACAAGTTTTAACAGTTATTAAGGATACATTCTGAATGAATTCAAATTTGTGCATTTTATTTTTCATTGAATTTAATTATAAAGTTTGAAAGGTTAAACATAGCCTTGGATATTTCCATAGTATCTGTCAGAAATAGCATGCTGACCCTGAAATTCTGATATAACATTCATTCTTTGAAAAGTACACATGCCACTTCTATCACCATGTAGTTCAGTTCCTCATGTATACAGGGCATTTCATAAATAATGAATGGATGAATAAATAGGAATAGTTTTGGCTGTTTGATAAATGATGCTTTCTTTCTCTTGGGAGACATAGCCATTTATTCTCATACAGAGCACCTTTGAAAATATAATTTGATATTGATGCTGATGGTCAAGTACAAGTTAGAAGAACTAGGTGGAAGGATGCAAACAGATGCTAGACGAAGTTTAATTAAATTGATGGTCATTTCCTATTCCTAATTCCTAATTTGTCTCTACAACAATTCTGAGAAAAAAAAATAACAGGAGATTAATAGTAGACAACTTCTTTAACCTCATTTTCAAAAAGACCTACACTATAAGCCTTCTTTGGGATTTGAAAATTGGTCTTGAAATACTTTGATCCATAGTATTTTGGAGTTGAAGCAGCACCATACTACATCCAAGAGTAGAATGATTTTTGCAGGTTTGCAAAAGATTTCTAACATCACCAACAACCAAAAGACTTTCTGAGATAATGTTTGCCCAGCATATCCAACTCTTCCCATATGCAGAATTCCATAGGTTTTAAGGGGATTTTGACCAGAAGTAGGATGTAAAATCCCAGGCCCATCCCTCAACAGAAATCCTGAAAAAGCTGGCTAGAACTGTCAGAATCAATTTTGTCAAAACTATGGAAGATAATCAAAGATTTATAGCAGCCATTTAGATGCTTAATCAAGAAAGCGGTAGCTGAAACCAGTGGGGAAGTTTTGTGGTGTTTTTTTTTTTTTTAATTTCTTTTATGTTTGTTTATTTGTTTTTCATTTCCTTTTCTCTCTCTTTTTTTTTTTTTTTACAAATAGTTTATTGTCTATTTAGTTTCCACATAACACCCAGTGCTCATCCCCACGAGTGCCCTCCTCCATGCCCATTCCCCC
>NW_024080990.1:0-162458 GCF_003009895.1 Hyaena hyaena | reverse complement strand
AAAAAAAAAAGTGACTCTCCAATTAAAAGACAAAGGTTAGCAGAATGGGTTAAAAATGATTTAACTACATAGTGTCTATAAGAGTCACTTTAGATCCAAAGACACAAATAGATTGAATGTAAAGGAATGGAAAATATATATTCCATGGAAATAGTAACCAAAAGAAAGCTGGGATTGTTGTACTAGTATCAGATAAAATAGATTTTAGGTCAAAACTCATTAGATGACAAAAAGGCATTATATATTGACAAAAGAGTCAATATATCAAGAAGACATAATAATTATATACACATCTAACAGAGCCCTAACATATATGAAACAAAAATTGAGAAAGTTGAAGGAAGCAATGAGTAGTTCTAGATTAATAGTTGGAGACTTACATATGCCACTTACAATAATAGATAAAATAACTAGACAGAATTTTAATACGGAAAAAAGAACTTGAACAATATTATAGACCAACTAGACCCAAAAGACATATACAGAATATTGCACACATTCTTCTCAAATGCACTTGGAACATTCTCCAAATTAGAATATATATTAGGTGACAAAATGGGTCTTAACAAATTTTAAAATATTGAAATTATACGAAGTATCTTCTCAGACCACAACAGAATGAAACTAGAAATCAGTACAGAAGGAAAACTGTAATTCACAAATATATGGAAATTAAACAACAGAATCTTAAACAATCAATGGGTTAAAGAAGAAACTACATGGACATAAAATATGTAGTTGAATGAAAATAAAAGTGAATTCAAGGATTCTGAAAGATTAAATAAAACAATTAAAACTAATGTTAAAAGTATATGTATTGACATGGGCAGATATTTATCTCAAGTTGAAAAGGAAAAAGGTCGGCTGAAAAAATGTAGCTGTGTATAGAAGCAGCCCATTAAATCCCTAATACACAGATTTACACGAACAGAATAGCATCTGAATAGATTGTAGCAAAATGTAACTACTATCTTTAGTTGATGATTTTTGATATTATGCTTATTTTTTCTTTTGGTTTGTTTGTGTTTTCTAATTTATCCCAATGAATGTGTATTACTTGAGTTAGTTTTAAATGAAATTTAAATTTTTTAAAACATTTTATTTCTGAGAGAGAGTGAGAGAGAGACAGCGTGAGCAGGGGAGGGTCAGAGAGAGAGGGAGACTCAGAATCTGAAACAGGCTCCAGGCTCTGAGCTGGCTGTCAGCACAGAGCCCAATGTGGGTCTCAAACCCACTAACCATGAGATCATGACCTGAGCCAAAGATGGACACCTAACCGACTGAGCCACCCAGACACCCCCCATTAAGTGAAATTTAATGAAAAATAAGTAAGTGCTATCATGAGAAAATAATTGGACATATGGTTTTGGATAAAATTATATCTTACTATTTTTTTTAAACCTAAAGTCACCAAAACAAGCAGACGAAGAAAGGGAAATAGAGATTATGTAAAATTTGCAAAATATTGTGTGCATAAGACAGGCAAATTTCAACAAAATTATTATATAATGTAGACTTTTGGAGGATTTTCTATCAGAATATTTAGCTACTGCCCTGATTTCTCTTTGATGTGATTTATAATTGGGATAACTTAGACTTCAAGAAGAAAGTAAACATACTCTAGCATTAAGAAGCACTGTATCAGGTGAATGATAATTTCACTGCTACCAGTATTTGGAGCAGGCATTTCAGGATGATTGATCCTCTGTGGAAAAGAAAGGAATTTCCTCTCTTTGACAGTTCGGAGCTCTTTCAGGCTCTCAGCAGTGCTTGCTTTCCTTTACATTGTTGGAAATCTAGTTTTGCATTTAGATTAGATTCAAGGGTAGAAATATTAGGGGAATGAAACATCCAGATACATTTTCTCTCTGAAGCTTTGTCTTTGTTCTAATATAAAGTAACTTTTATTATCTCAAAGTCATCTGTAAATGTGGTAGGGAAAAATTTGTCATAAAGCATAAATCAAATCATAAGATACTCACTTAACTGGCGATCGAAAAGCAAGAGGCTCCTTTTGCCTTTTTTATTTCTGACATCAGTATCAAATATGGATCATTTTATTAAATAAGCTTGAGAACTGTTCTGTCCCATCACAGAACAGAGAACAGGGGAACTGATATCACTCTTTTGATTATTTAGTGTAGTATAAGATGATACTCAGTGGGCAAGGTAAAAAAAAAAAAAAAGTCCATATTAAAAAATAATATAATGATTAAACTGTTTGCAAAATTTTAATTTAAATTCCTCGGAAGGAATCAGTTCTGCATGCCTCCTGACATTTCTAAGGCCTGAATACTGTTTCTCACTAGCTTTGTTCTCAGAGAATAGAATCTCCCCTTTCTCCTGGTCCCTTACCCACTATGCTGCCTTATCTAGTTTTCTGCAACATTTAGCTAAGTGATAGATCCTCCCCATTTTCGTATGTAAAGTATGCTCTCCTCTTGGCCACAAGCAGGAATTTCTTATGTGTATTAACTGTAATTTAGATCTATTTTATTACAAATAGTGATGACATCGGATATTGAATTCGAGAAGGAAAAAATGTCAATTTATAATGTCTCAGAGCTAATTAGGGAATAATTGCAAACTTCTCCCAGATGTAGGACTAGATAAAAATGATCTAGCTTTCTCCAAATTCCAGATACTTCTGACTTACACTATTGGAAGCATGGCTTCCAGTTACAGGGTTTTTTTTTTTTTTTTTTTTTTTTTGCTTGTCTTTATCCCCTTTCATTAAATTGTGGATATTGTAACAGAAACATTTCCTCAAACAAATTCCAGTGCCCTACATGTATTAGGCTCAGTGAATTTTGTGAATTGATGTTTCTAATGATTCCCTGCAGAGCTGTGAATCAAACAGGCACAGAGAGCAGAATCCAGCCCTGCGACCCGCATAGGGTCCTCTCTGATTGTCAGTGTGGTATCAGCTGGTAAGGGTAGTAGCAAACCAAGAGCCCCCACCTACTCGGACTGATGTCTCTACCAACCCACAGCTCTTTAATACTCAACCCATTAGTATTCACTCTTGTCGGTTTCTACCACAAAGACAGTTTATGTAATAAGATTGATTTTTATGATCCTTCTTAGAAATTTAAGTGATAGTAGTTTTTTGTTTTTCATTTTAAGTAACAAACCAATTAAAAATGGATATAGAAAAATAGTGTTTAGGGACAATAATAAATATTTAGTATCAATTGAACATTTATAACGAGTCATGGTATTCAGTATAGTTTTCCTTTAGTTGAATCTGTTCTAAAACTAGAATTCAGAGGTAAAGCCATTATAGAAACAATGTGGGTGACACATAATAATGCTGTACCTTATTTAGTTGATAGCATTAAATTCAATTTAATTAATGATCAATTAAGTCAGTCCTACTAAGCTTAGGTTTGAGTGTCATTATGTGTCTTTTTATTCTCTATTCCATTGGTTAATTTGCCTATTCCTGTGACAATTTCATACTCTTTAAACTTCTAGAGTTCTCTAGTGTGCCTTAATATCTAGCAGAGTATGGACCTTATACTCTGCTTATGCTTATACTGATTATCTTTGCAGATGCCAGAATTAGAGGTATTTATCCTTTCTGGACTATGCAAAGTTTGGTCTTTTTATAGATACATTGAAATGGAAATTATATACCAGGACACTAGTCAGAAAGTTTTAATTTCCCTCTATTTTTTGTCAAGTAGAATGTTAGCTGATATCAATATATTTTCTTCTCTTCTTCTAACTCTCTGTTAAAAGTGAGATTCTTTAATAATCTGAACTGTTGGCAAGTCTCAGAGTGTCTGAGAGTTCTGGTTTCATTTAGCACATAACCCATCAATATTGTTCTGCATTCCTGCCAATACTTGGTATTCTGTATCCTATTCATTATAGCAATTTAGTGTCATAGTGTGTAGTACTATCACACCATGGATTTAATTTTACTCTTTTCTGATGACTAATAAAGTCAGACAGATTTCCAAATGTGCATTCGTCCTTTGAATATCATTTGGGAAGTAACTGTTTAAGGCTTTTGCTAATTTTTCTTTTGTGTTGCTTGCATTTTTCTTATTGCTTTATAGGAGTTCTTTGTATACCTTGAGTATATGTATTGCCAATGTTTTCTCTCACTGAGGACTCTTTTTACTTACTTTATTGTAGCCTAATTTATCATTTTTCTTTATGGTTATTGCCTTTTTTATAAATTTTAAAAGAAACTTTGTTCAAAGTTTATGATAATGCTTAAGCTACGGATTATTAGATAGTATTCCTGTATGTGTCTGCTTTATTAAATCTTCTTATTGGTTCCAATAGTTATGATATGACAGTCTTATTTTTTTTTAGATAGGTAATTGTATCATCTGAAATTATTGACTGTTTTAGCTCTTGCTTTTCTTTTCCTTTTTTTTTTTATTAGTTTATTGTCAATTTGGTTTCCATATAACACCCTGTGGGAGGTGATAGCTCTTGCTTTTCATATTAGGAAGTAACCAAAGCGCATGACTAAAATTAGCTTGAATAATATATGAATATATTATTTTACATTCTAGAAAATTCCAAGTTAGAGTGGCAACAGGTACAACATGTCAAATTCCAGCTCTGCTTTTATGAAAGTCTCTTTGCTTTGTTATACTTCTGTGTTGACTTTATCCTCAAGCTATTGGCCAAGTGTTACAGCAAGTCTTGGTTTGCTAAAATATTTGTACAAAAACTTTCATCATAATTTCATGCTAAAATTATCAAATACTTTATCTGCACCTATTGAGTTAATGCTGTTTTATTTATTTAAAGTGTTACTTAATATACCAATGTATTTTCTGGTCTTGAACCATCTTTGAATTCCTCAGCTAAATCATACTACTAATATTTTGTTCTTTTAATCTCCCACCAGATTCAATTTACTAATATTTTATACAACATTTTAGATTCTTTGTTTGTAACAGAATGAGCCTATAATTTTATTGTGTGGTCCTTAGCCCTATTTGGTATCAGGGTTTAGCTAAGTGGCATAATTTCTCATTTTTCTATCTCTGGAGCAATTTGATACATGAAAATTTACAGTTGATCCTCATTATTTGTGCATTATGTATTTGTGAATTTACCTAGAGACTAAAATTTATCTGTAACCTCCAAATCAATATTTACAGTGATTTTGTAGTCCTTTGCAAACATAGAGAGGTAAAAAAAATTGAGTCACCCTATGTGCATGTTGCAGTGGAAGTTGAACAAGACAATGCCCTGCCTTCTTATTTTAGCTCTAATACTGTGATTAAGTATCTTTTTTGTACTTAGTACCATGTGTTTTGCATTTTTGTGCTTTTTTATGTTGGTGATTTTTTGGTTTAAAATGGCCTCCATCCCTGGTGTCTAGTGTTCTTAGTACAGGAAGGCTGTGGTGTACCTTATGGAGAAAATCTGTGTGTTTAAGTTTTGTTCAAGCATAAGTTTTTGTGCTGTTCCCATGAGTTCAATGTTAGTGAGTTAACAAATAAGTGTCTTTAAACAGAAAAATATATAAAACAAAATTATGTATTGATCACTTGATGAAAATACTGTAGCAGAGGCTCACAGGAACCTAATTCTATATTTCCCTTTGCAATGATTCAGAATTCATTAAATCAGTTAGTAGTAACTTTATAGAGCATTACTACCACAGATAATGAGTTGACTGTATGTATTGTTTGAAAACTTGACAGCAGTCATCCTAGTGCCTTTGGCAAATACATATCAATACCTATCGTTTTGATTTCTTTTCTGGTCTTGGTCTATTCAAGTATCCTACTGGGCCAGTCTTTATAATTTAAATTAAAAAATTTTGTTTAACATTAATTCATTTTTGAGAGACAGAGACAGAGTGTGAGTGGGGGAGGAGCAGAGAAAGAGGGAGACGCAGAATCTGAAGCAGGCTCCAGGCCAAGCTATCAGCACAGAACCCGACATGGGGCTTGAACACACAAACTATGAGATCACAACCTGAACTGAAGTTGGTTTAACCAACTGAGCCACCCTGGCATCCCTGTAATTTACATTTTCTCAAAAAGTGTTCTTTTTTGAGCTCTCTAGTGTGTTCCATTGATCTATGTGTCTGTTTTTGTACCAGTATCATACTGTCTGATGATTACAGATTTGCAATACAGCTTGAAGCCTGGGTTTGTGATTCCTCCAGCTTTGGTTTTCTTTTTCATTGTTACTTTGGCTATTCGGGGTCTTTTCTGGTTTCATACAAATTTTATTTTATTTAAAAAAAATTAACGTTTATTTATTTTTGAGAGACAGAGAGAGACACAACATGAGCAGGGGAGGGCAGAGAGAGAGGGAGACACAGAATCTGAAGCAGACTCCAGGCTCCAAGCTGTCAGCACAGAGCCTGATATGGAGCTTGAATTCACAGACTGCGAGATCATGACCTGAGATCATGAGTCAGATGCCCGACTGACTGAGCCACCCAGGCACCCCCCTCCTCCATACATTTAGAATTGTTTGTTTTACCTGTGTGAAGAATGCTGGTGTTATTTTGATAGGGATTGCATTGAATATGTAGATTGCTTTGGGTAGTATAGGCATTTTAACAATATTTGTTCTTCTAATCCATGAGCATGGAATGTTTTCCCATATCTTTGTGTCTTCTTCAATTTCTTTCATAAACTTCTATAGTTTTCAGTGTGCAGATCTTTTACCTCTTTGGTTAGGTTTATTCCGAGGTATTTTATGGTTTTTTGTGCTATTGTGAATGGGATCAATTCCTTGATTTCTCTTTCTATTCCTTCATTATTGTATAGAAATGCAACTGATCTTTTTAAATTGATTTTATATCATACAACTTTGCTGAATTCATGTGTCAGAATATGTGGCCAATTAATTTTCTACAAAGCAGGAAAAGAATAGCATTGGACAAAAGACAGTCTCTTCAGCAAATGATGTTGGGAAAACTGGACAGCAACATGCAGAAGAATGAGTCTGGACCACTTTCTTACACCATATACAAAAATAAACTCAGAGTACATGTAAGACCTAAATGTAAGACAGGAAACCATCAAAATGCTACAGGAGAAAACAGGCAGCAACCTCTTTGACCTCAACCGCAGCAGCTTCTTACTAGACATGTCTCCAGAGGCAAGGGAGACAAAAGCAACATGAGACTTCATCAAGATAAAAAGCTTCTGCACAGCAAAGGAAATAATAAACAGAACTAAAGGCAACCAATGGAATGGGAGAAGATATTTGCAAATGGCATATCAAATAAAGGGTTAGTATCCAAAACCTATAAAGAACTTAACAACTCAACACCCAAAATAAAAAAAACAATCCAATGAAGAAATGGGCAAAAGACATGAACAGACACCTTTCCAAAGAAGACATCTGGATGTCAACATCGCTCATCACCAGGGAAATACAAACCAAAACTACAGTGAGATATCACCTCACACTTGTCATGATGGCTAAAATTAACAACTCAGGAAATAACACATGCTGGCAAGGATGCAGAGAAGGGGAACCCTTTTGCACTATAGGTGAGAATATAAACTGGTGCAATCATTCTGGAGAACAGTATGAAGACTCCTCAAAAAACTGAAGACAGAGCTACCCTGTGACCCACCAATTGCACCACAAAGTATCCAGAGGATACAAAAATGCTGATTCTAAGGGCCTTGTGCACCCTGATCTTTATAGCAGTTCTATCAACAATAGCTAAATTAAGGAAAGAGCCCAAATGTCCATCCACTGATGAATGGAGAAAGAAGGTGTATGTATGTATACATATATACAAGGGAATTTTGCTTGGCAATCAAAAAAAATGAAATCTTGCCATTTGCAACAAGTTGGATGGAACTAGAATATTATGCTGAGGGAAATAAGTCAGAGAAGGACAAGTATCATATGATTTCATTCATATGGGGAATTTAAGAAACAAAACAGATGGACATACGAGAAAGGAAGGAAAAATCAGATAAAAACAGAGAAGGAGGCAAACCATAAGAGTCTTAAATACAGAGAACAAACTGAGGGTTGCTGGAAGGGTGTTGGGTAGGGGAATGGGCTAAATGATTAATGGGCATAAACAAGGGTACTTGTTGGGATGAGCACTGGGTGTTGTATGTAAGTAATGAATCTCTAAATTCTGTTCCTGAAGCCAAATTACACTGTATGTTAACTAACTTGGAGTTAAATAAAACATTAATTGAATTTAAAAAAAAATTTAAGTGTCCATTTCATTGATAACTACATTTATTGGTATTCCTTTTTATAGTATTTTATTCCCCTAAGTACATTTCATCTTTGTTCCTAATCTTGTTATTTGGGTAACTGTTTTTTCTTTGATTCCTGTCAATGTCTATCTTTTGGTGTTTGATAATGAGTATTTTCAAAAAATGAGATTTAATTTCATGATTGTCTTTGCTCTTTGTTTTTGGTGTCCTTAACATCTTCTCTTATCTTTAATAATCCCTTCCTTCTCCTTCCTTTCCTTTAGTTTAAAACTTAGTTTCTCTTCATTACTTCTTATAGCCTCAAATGAAATTACATTTAAGACTTTCAGTTTTTTGTTAATTCTCTCTTTGGTTGCTTCCTCTAAGATTGGATATGAGTTGTTTTTGCTGCTGTTTAGCTACAAATATTTTTATTGCTTAATTTTTATTTTTCTTGAACCCAAGATTTATTTAAAAATGTTTTCCCAGGGTACATACCATTTTAAATCCAGTTAATTCACTGACTTCTTTTTTTTTTTTTTTTTACAAATATTTTATTGTCAAATTAGTTTCCACATAACACCCAGTGCTCATCCCCACAAGTGCCCTCCTCCATGCCCATCCCCCTGCCCCCCCCATCCATCAGTCCTCAGTTTTTGTCAGCATTCAAGAGTCTCTCATGGTTTGCCTCTCTCCCTTTCCCCCACCATTTCCCCCCTTCTTCTCCCCCTTGTTCCTCCGTCAAGTTCCTCCTAATCCTCCTATACGTGCAAACATATGATATTTGTCCTTCTCTGCCTGACTTATTTCGCTCAGCATAACACCCTCAAGGTCCATCCATGTTGCTACACATGGCCAGATTTCATTGTTTCTCATTGCCATGTAGTATTCCATGGTATAGATAAACCACATCTTCTTGATCCATTCATCTGTTGATGGACACTTAGGCTCTTTCCATGTTTTAGCTATTGTGGAGAGTGCTGCTATGAACATTGGGGTACATGTGCTCCTATGCCTCAGCATTTCTGTATCCCTTGGGTAAATTCCTAGCAGTGCTATTGCTGGGTCATAAGGGAGTTCTATTGTTAGTTTCCTGAGGAACCTCCACACTGTTTTCCAGAGGGGCTGTACCAGTTTACATTCCCACCAACAGTGTAGGAGGGTGCCCGTTTCTCCACATCCTCGCCAGCATCTAGAGTTCTCTGATTTGCTCATTTTAGCCACTCTGACTGGCGTGAGGTGGTATCTCAGTGTGGTTTTGATTTGTATTTCCCTGATGAGGAGGGATGCTGAGCATCGTTTCATGTGTCTGTTGGCCATCTGGATGTCCTCTTTGGAGAAGTGTCTGTTCATGTCTTCTGCCCATTTCTTCACTGGGTTGTTTGTTTTTCGGGCGTGTAGTTTGGTGAGTTCCTTATAGATTCTGGATATTAACCCTTTATCTGATATGTCATTTGCAACTATCTTTTCCCATTCCGTTGGTTGCCTATTAATTTTCTGGGTTGTTTCCTTGGCTGTGCAGAAGCTTTTAATCTTGATGAGGTCCCAACAGTTTATTTTTGCTCTTGATTCCCTTGCTTTTGGGGATGTGTCAAGTAAGAAGTTGCTGCGGTGGAGGTCAAGGAGGTTGTTTCCTGCTTTCTCCTCTAGGGTGTTGATAGTTTCCTGTCTCACGTTCAGGTCCTTTATCCATTTTGAGTTGATTTTTGTGCATGGTGTGAGAAAATGATCTAGTTTCATTCTTCTGCATGTTGCTGTCCAGTTCTCCCAACACCATCTGTTAAAAAGGCTGTCTTTTTTCCATTGGATATTCTTTCCTGCTTTGTCAAAGATCAGTTGGCTGTATACTTTTGGGTCCACTTCTGAGTTCTCAATTCTGTTCCATTGGTCTATGTGTCTGTTTTTGTGCCAATACCATACTGTCTTGAGGATGACAGCTTTGTAGTAGAGGCTGAAGTCTGGGATGGTGATACCTCCCGTTTTGGTTTTATTTTTCAGTATTACTTTGGCTATTCGGGGTCTTTTGTGGTTCCATACAAATTTTTGGATAGTTTGTTCTAGTTTTGAGAAGTATGCTGGTGCAATTTTGATTGGAATTGCATTGAATGTGTAGAGTGCTTTAGGTAGTAATGACATCTTAACTATATTTATTCTTCCTATCCATGAGCATGGAATGTTTTTCCATTTCTTTGTGTCTTCTTCAATTTCCTTCATAAGTTTTCTATAGTTTTCATCATACAGATCTCTTGTATCCTTGGTTAGGTTTATTCCGAGGTATTTTATGGTTTTTTGTGCAATTGTGAATGGGATCAGTTTCTTGATTTCTCTTTCTGTTGCTTCATTATTGGTGTATAAAAATGCAACCGATTTCTGTACGTTGATTTTGTACCCTGCAACTTGGCTGAATTCTTGGATCAGTTCTAGTAGGCTTCTGGTGGAGTCTGTCGGGTTTTCTATGTAGAGTATCATGTCATCTGCGAAGAGTGAAAGTTTGACTTCCTCTTTGCCAATTCTGATGCCTTTGATTTCCTTTTGTTGTCTGATGGCTGATGCTAGGACTTCCAGCACTATGTTAAACAACAGTGGTGAGAGTGGACATCCCTGTCGTGTTCCTGATCTCAGGGGGAAAGCTCTCAGTTTTTCCCCGTTGAGGATGATGTTAGCTGAAGGCTTCTCATAGATGGCTTTGATGATGTTTAAGTAGGTTCCTTCTATCCCAACTTTCTCGAGAGTCTTTATTAAGAAGGGATGCTGTATTTTGTCAAATGCTTTTTCTGCATCTATTGACAGGATCATATGGTTTTTATCTTTTCTTTTATTGATATGATGGATCACATTGATTGATTTGCGAATGTTGAACCAGCCCTGTAACCCAGGAATGAATCCCACTTGATCTTGGTGGATGATTCTTTTGATATGCTGCTGGATTCGATTTGCAAGGATCTTGTTGAGAATTTTTGCATCCGTATTCATCAAGGATATTGGCCTATAGTTCTCTTTTTTTGCTGGATCTCTGTCTGGCTTGGGAATCAGAGTGATGCTGGCTTCATAAAATGAGTCCGGGAGTTTTCCTTCGACTTCTATTTTTTGGAATAGCTTGAGAAGAATTGGGATTAATTCTGTTTTAAATGTCTGGTAGAATTCCCCAGGGAAACCATCAGGTCCAGGGCTCTTATTTGTTGGGAGATTTTTGATCACTGATTCGATTTCTTCACTCGTTATGGGTCTGTTCAGGTTTTCTATTTCTTCCCGTGTGAATTTTGGTAGTGAGTGTGTGTTTAGGAATTTGTCCATTTCTTCTAAGTTGTCCAATTTGTTGGCATATAATTTTTCATAGTATTCCCTGATAATTGCTTGTATTTCTGAGGGGTTGGTTGTAATAAGTCCATTTTCATTCATAATTTTGTCTATTTGGGTGCTCTCTCTTTTCTTTTTGATAAGCCTGGCTAGAGGTTTGTCAATTTTGTTTACTTTTTCAAAAAACCAACTCTTGGTTTCATTGATCTGTTCAATTGTTTCTTTGGTCTCTATGTTGTTTATTTCTGCTCTAATTTTTACTATTTCTCTTCTTCTACTGGGTTTAGGGCGTTCTTGTTGCTCTGCCTCTAGCTCCTTTAGGTGAGCTGTTAGATTTTGGACTTGTGCTTTTTCTAATCTCTTGAAATAGGCCTGGAGAGCAATGTACTTTCCTCTTAGGACTGCCTTGGCCGCATCCCATAGATTTTGAATTGTTGTGTTTTCATTTTCATTTGTTTCCATATATTTTTTAATTTCCTCTCTAATTGCCTGATTGGCCCATTCATTCTTTAGAAGGGTGTTCTTTAACCTCCATGTTTTTGGCGGTTTTCCAGACTTCTTCCTGTAATTGATTTCAAGTTTCAAAGCATTGTGATCTGACAGTGTGCATGGTATGATCTCTATTCTTTTATATTTATTGAGGGCTGCTTTATGTCCCAGTATGTGATCTATCTTGGAGAATGTGCCATGCGCACTTGAGAAGAAAGTAAATTCCCTGGCCTCAGGATGTAAAGTTCTAAATATATCCGTCAGATCCATCTGGTCCAATGTGTCTTTCAAGTCCATTATTTCTTTAGTGATTTTCTGTCTGGTTGACCTATCCATTGCTGTAAGCGGAGTATTAAAGTCCCCTGCTATTAGCACATTCTTATCTATAAGCTTGTTTCTGTTTGTGATTAATTGTTTTAGATATTTAGGTGCTCCCATATTCGGTGCGTAGACATTTATGATTGTTAGTTCTTCCTGATGGATGGACCCTGTAATTATTATGTAGTGCCCTTCTTCATCTCTTGTGATTGTCTTTAATTTAAAGTCCAGTTTGTCTGATATAAGTATCGCTACTCCGGCTTTCTTTTGATTTCCTGTAGCATGATATATATTTCTCCATCCCCTTACTTTTAATCTGAAGGTATCTTCCCGTCTAAAATGAGTTTCTTGTAGACAGCATATAGATGGATTTTGTTTTTTAATACATTATGCTACCTGTGTCTTTTGATTGGAGCATTCAACCCATTTACATTCAGTGTTATTATTGAAATATGTGGGTTTAGAGTCTTTGTATCTTTTGTAGGGTTCATGTTTGTGGTGGTGTCTCTGGTATCTTTGTTCCTTGCAACCTTTCTTTCAGTGTGTCCCCCTCAGGATTTCTTGTAGGGCTGGCTTAGTGGTAACAAATTCTTTCAATGTCTGTTTATTTGGAAAGGTTTTTATCTCTCTATTTTGAATGACAGGCTTGCTGGATAGAGGATTCTTGGCTGCATGTTTGTTCTGTTCATCCCATTGAAGATATCCTGCCATTCCTTTCTGGCCTGCCAAGTTTCAGTAGATAGGTCTGTCACCACTCTGATAGGTTTCCCTTTGTATGTTAGGGCCCTTTTCTCCCGAGCTGCTTTCAAAATTCTCTCTTTGTCCTTGCATTTTGCCATTTTTACTATGATATGCCCTGCAGAAGATCGATTCAGGTTACGTCTGAGGGGGGGTCCTCTGAGCCTCTTGTACTTCCAGATTTACTTCCTTCCCCAGGTCGGGGAAGTTCTCTTCTATAATTTGTTCCAGGACTCCTTCAGCACCTTTCCCTCTCTCTTCCTCTTCTGGGATTCCTCTGATACGGATATTGTTGCGTTTGACCGTATCGCTGAGCTCTCGAAGTCTTCTTTCCTGTTCCTGGATCAGTTTGTCTCTTTTTTTTGTCAGCTTCTTGTTTCTCTATAATGGTGTCTTCTAAATCACTTATTCTCCTTTCTGCCTCTTCAATCCGTGCATTGGAGGCCTCTAATTTATTATGTATCTCATTTATCACATTTTTTAATTCTTCTTGCCTCTTTTTATTTTCCATTCTGTCTGCAGCCATAGTTTCTTTGATGTCCCCTATGTTTTTTTCAAGCCCAGCTATTAATTTTACCATTATTATTCTAAAATCTTGTTCAGTGATGCTGCTGATATCTGTTTTGAGCAGTTCATTAGTTGTCATTTCTTCTTGGAGTTTCTTTGAAAGAGAGCTCTTTTGTTTCATCATTTTAGTTAGCTTTCTGGCTCTTGTTGGTTCTAAAGACCTGTTATGCTCTCTGTATCTATGAGCGCTGCTATATCCAAGAAGACTGTTTGACTGTCCAGGGCCTATCCTTTCAGAGAGTGTTTTTTGAATGGTATCTCTTGGTCTCTCTTCTTGGGACATTGGTTATTTTATTTTCCTATTCGTAGTGATATTTGGGACTCTCCATTTTGTGTACTCTGGCCTGTTTCTTGCGGTAGTCCTGGAAAAGAAAACAGACAGACAAACACACAGGGAGCAGGAGCTCACAAATGCACAGGCTAATTCAACTAACATGCAAAGCGAGTGGGAAAACGAAAAAGTTAAGAGAAAAGACGGAGGAGGGAGGGCGAATAATAGGGAGTATAAAATACATAAAAGGGTCAAAAGGGAGAAAAGAAAAGGAAAAAAGAAGAAAACCGATGGACAAAGAACCGTTTAAAGCATATAACTGGATTTCCCAGCTACAGTTAAATAGCCGTGTGTATGCAGTGCTGGTTGAAGAGCATAGAGAAAGAGAGAGAAGACAGGGCCGGGCTGAGGCAAAATTGGAAATAGAATGAAGAGGCAGAAGGGATAAGAAGGTTTTTTCAAAGAGGTAAAGGGTAGAATATGGTTGGATAGGTGAGAGAAGGATGCTGGTATTATCCAGAGAAACTATATGGTCTAATTACTCCTGAGAGAAAGAGATGAAAGTGTCGGTAGGTGTAGAGTTTACATCTACAGAATGGACTCGTTGTGATTGTTTAAGCAAGCGTGACCAGAGTTAATCAGGTCAGTGTTCCGGGGAAAAAAGAGAGAAAGGAGAAAGAAGAAGAAGAAAAGAAAAAAAAAAAAGGGAGGAGGGCAGCTCTCAAGCAGGGATGGGCGTGGCAGGATCCATTGCCTCACACGGGACCTCTGCCTTGATGGTTGTGGGGAGGAGAGTGACGGTGCTTCAGTCCCTTCTTGAACCAAGCGCTGCACCTCACTTTTTTGGGCGTGTAAACTCCCCGTACCGGGGGCGCAGCCGAAGTTGGTTGCACTCTTCAACTCAGGCCAGTCCCAATCTCCAAATCCCAGTCCACGCGCCCCGCTGAAGTTGCCTTAGACACAGCTTCCCAGGCAGCCCCCTCGGGTTATTTCTTGTCCCCTTTCTTTTTTTTGGGGTTTTTTTTTTATTTTTTTTTTCTTTTTTTGGTTTTGTTTGTTTTTTTTGTTTGGGGCTTGCCTGCCGGGTGCGCTGAGCCCGAGCCCGCTGGAGTGAGGAAAACCGGGTCCCTCTATGGCTCGTCACCCGAAACAGGAACTCACAGGCAAATTTCCCAGTTTTTAGTTCTTTGCCTTCCCTCTCGAGTCCCAGCCAGCCATCAGCGCAGACGCCCGGTGTTGCGCGGCTCTTTCAGGGGCCCCAGCCGCCCAGGAGCTACAATGGCGGCAGGCACGCCGCCACTCTGAAGTCCAGCCGCCAGGAGCGAGCACAAAGAAACAGTCTGTGCGCTCAACCCCCCTGGGACCAGTTGGTGCGAGGGGACCAGGCATGCAAGTATTTGGCAAGTACGGTCTTTCTGTTCCCCAAGCGGAGGTTTTTACCCCCAAGTGGAAGTTTTTCTGTTTCGGACTCTCTCCTTTTCCCCTCTCACTCCCCGTAGAGGGTAGAGGGGGATCGCCTCCGACCCTGGAGTCTCCTATCCCGACCTGATTTTATCTTCTCCAGTTCGCACTCACTTTAGAAGGTTTTCTCAGTGGATTCTGCGTCCTTTTTCTCCTAATCTCTCAGGTTTTGTAAGTTTTCCAATGGCTTCAGATCTTTTCCGTGTGATGTATGGGCGCGAGTGCAAGTACGGAGCTCCTTACTTCTCCGCCATCTTGCCTAGTTCCCCCCTAATTCACTGACTTCTAACCTTATTCACTGTTACTAGTGAATATGACTATCTATGATAAGCTATTGGAATTTGTATTTCTTATTTCTACTAAGATCAATCTTGTATTAGTGAGTCGTTGTGTATGATTCTGTATGTATTTGAAAATAATATCCATTCCCTTTTCTAGGGGGCACAAAGTTAAACAGAAATCAGTCATTTCCAGCTTGTTGATTATGCCACTGTAATATTCTTTATTCTTATTATCTTCTTGATCTGCCAATCTCTAAAGAGAGATAGAGTTTTCCTTTATCACTATGAATTTTATATCCTTATACTTATACAAGTTATTTTTTAATTTGCATACTATTCTTGTGCAATAAAGTTTACAATTCAGGGAGTTTTAGGGTATTTAGACACTTGTGCAATTCTCATTCCAGACTATTTCTGCCCCAAAGAAACCCCATACCCATTAGTGGTCACTGCGCATTCTCTCCCCTCTCCCAAGACCCTGATAATCACTGATCTACTCTCTTTTTCTGTAAATGGAGAATATAATACATGGAATTTTGTGTCTAACTTTTTTTCACTTGGTGTTTCTAAGGACCATTTGTGCTGTAGCATGTATCAGTACTTCATTCTTTTTAATTGCCAAATAATATTTCATGGTATGGATACACTGCATTCCTCAGTTGGTGGACACTTGTGTTGTTTCTATTTTTTAGCTGTGATGAATAGACTTTTATGAATCTTCATGTATGTATTTTTGTATGAATATATGCTTTCATTTCTCTTGGGTATATAGTAGGGATAGAATTTCTCTGTCACATGGTAGCTGTGTATATAACATTTTGAGTAAATGCCAAACTCTTTTCCAAAGTGACTGCACCATGTTACATTCTCATCATCAGTAAGTGAGGGTTCTTATTTTTCCACATCCTCACCAACAATTGTCATCTTTATTATAGCCATTGTAGTGGGTGTGAAGTGGTATCTCATTGTGGTTTTAATTTACACTTCCTTAATGACTAATAATATTTATTGTCTTTTTAATGTGCTTAGTGACTATTGGTATATATTTGGAGAAATGGCTATTTAAAGTATTTGCCTAATTCTAAGCTATTTATTGTTTTTATTATTTAGTTTTTAGGGTACTTGTACATTCTGGATACCAGCCCATTAAGAGGTATATGATTTACAAATATTACCTCCCATTCTGTAAGTTGTATTTTCATTTTCTTGGTAGTATCCCTTGAAACACATTTTTTTTTCCCCATTTTGATAAGGTCCAGTGTACCTAGTTCTAATTTTTGCTTTATATTTCAAATATTTTTATTAAGCAAAAAATGTCCATGTCTGTTTTATTTATAGTTTGATTTTTAAAAATCAATCTGAGGGGCAGCAGAGTGGTTTAGTCAGTTAAGTGGGAGACTCGATTTCAGCTCAAGTGATGATTTTGTGGCTTGTGGGATCGTGCCGTGTATCGGGCTCCATGCTGACAGCACAGAACCTCCTTAAGGTTCTCTTTTTCCCTCTCTCTCTCTGCCCCTCCCTGCTCTCAAAATAAACTTTAAAAAAAACTAAAAGTAAATAAAAATAAATTTGAAATGTTCATTTTCATCCCTTTGAAGCCTTTTTTCAATTATATTTATAGCGATATTTGACTCTATATATGTGTACATTTTTGTATTTTAAAAGAATACTTATGACAGTTCCATCAGTGAGTTTGAATGGAAACAGTCCCCATTTATTTTAAAATTATATTCAACAAACTTGTATGATCATAATTAGATAAAATGTATGCTAAAATCAAATGGAGCAATCACTTCAATATTTATAAGATACAAAAATTATGTAATCATGGTATCATTTATATCAACGCTAATAAATAAAATTATAGACAGTGTTCCATATTGATTGCTTCTTATTACTATAAAGTCCAAGCTTATTCTAAATCCTAAATAGAAAACAGATTCGTCAACCAACAAAACTCACCTATAACAGCCTGATCTTGCAGAAGCTTGATAGTTTAGAGATGAAATTAATGTGGCTTTACCACACGCTTGAACCTCTAGAAAAACTCAAGGCTCTCTCCTCTGTTATCTACAGTACTCTCAAGAAATTTGAGAGGCACCTGGGTGGCTCACTTGGTTAAGCGTCCAACTTCCACTCTGGTTATGATCTCCTGGTTTGTGATTTTGAGTGCCACGTCAGGCTCTGTGCTGACTGTGCAGCACCTGGAGCCTGCTTCAAGTTCTGTGTCTCCCTCCCTCTGCCCCTCCCCCACTCATACTCTGTCTCTTTCTCGCTCTCTTAAAAATAAATATTTTTAAATTTTCAAAAAAAAAAAAAAACCTTCAAGCAAATGGAGGCCTTAGAAATGATGCTCAGAGAATTTAAATGGGACTTTATGCCTTCATCTTTTATCTTTTAGAACATGTTAGCTGGGAATTTCTGGATTTTTTATATGCCAAATACAGACCATGTGAAAGCAGGAGTGCTAGGAATTCCTACCTAGACATTAAAGATTTCCCTCAGCTGTTGCTGTGATGGTTAGTTTGATGTGTCAGCTTGGCCAATTATTGTACCCGGTTATTCAAATACTTATCTTTGTGCTATGGTGAAGGTATTTTGTAGATCTACAGTCTGTTGACTTTAAGTAAAGGAAATTATCTTCAGTAATGTGGATAGGCCTCATCCAGTAAATTGAAAGGCCTTAAAAGCAACATTAAGGTTTCACTGAGGAAGAAGAAATTCTGCCTCAAGACTACAGCATGAACTCCTTCCTGAGAAATATTCAGCATTCCAGTCTGCCTTTCAGTTGATCTTGCCAGTTCCCCAATCCTTGAAATTCCTTGAATAAAATCTCCTTATACACACACATATATAAATTCATATATATATATGTCTTACTGGTTTATTTCTCTGCAAAACTTTGATTGATACACTGACCTACTTCCAGAAAGAAGTATTACTCTAGTATTAGACTGAACATGAAGCTTCTCAAAAAGGGCTTGAGATAATAGTGTTGTGCACCCGGGACAAGATTCATTGTTTTCAAAATTTCCCCACCTATCTGAAAATGCTAATTCTACTCCTTATCCATCAGAGGTTTCCAGGACCTACCTGTATAATGGTTTGCCCTTCTTCAGTCTCCCACCTCTAAGACCCAGAGGTGCTATTTCCTCCAAGGCAGTTAAGAACTTCTTTTTTGTCTTTATCATAAGCACTTTCTACTTATAATTTAAGGAGGAAAAAGCGACATTCAGATTCCTAAGCTCTGTTTTTGGTATGTTAAAGAGGATTTTTGGAATTAGGAAATCCGTTTTCTCTTCCACAAAATCTGACCTTTAAAATTATTGTCTTATGAGAGACTCAAAAAGCCAAATTTGAAGCTGAGCAGTGACTTTGTTCTAGGATGCATATATTCTGGCTCTGAAGCCCTGAAAGTCATTGATTCAATGGAAGGGAGATCACATCCCATAATGATTTAAAGGCAATTTAAAATACCTTTATTTTTTTTTAAATACACAATTGATTCTGATTGGTTGAATTTCCTTTGTGCTTCAGTTGGCCGAAACCTCATTCAGCAGCTTACAGTAACCAGCTATGATAAATTATATTATTTTTTCACCCTTCTTTCTGTCCCCTCAACTTGGACATATTTTTAGCAAAGATGCTTCTCAATTTCAATAGCTTGGAGTTTGGCCAGGTGACTTGCCTTCACCAATAAAATGTAAGAGGACATAATGGAAATTTTATTCAACCAGATTTCTGATGTGTATGTGTGGTTAAGTTTGCCCTCTCATCCACCATGAAAAGATATTGTCCCAGGGAGCCACAGTTTTTCATTCTGAGTCCCAGAATGAGGAAACATATGGAATAGACCTGAATCCGACCCTTGAGAAAGTTGGGATAGAAGGAACTTAAACATCATAAAAGTCATCTATGAGAAGCCCTCAGCTAACATCATCCTCAATGGGGAAAAAATGAGAGCTTTCCTTCTGAGATCAGGAACACGACAGGGATGTCCACTCTCACCACTGTTGTTCCACATCGTGCTGGAAGTCCTAGCATCAGCCATCAGACAACAAAAGCAAATAAGAGGCATCAGAATTGGCAAAGAAGTCACGCTCTCACGGCTCATGACCTAAGCCTAAGTCAGACGCTCAACTGACTGAGCAACCCGTGCACCCCTTAAATGTCTTAAGTAATTAGATGGTCATGATTAACAGTTTAGAAAAGCAAGAACTAAAAGAAAGTATCACTAGTAGTTGTTAATTGCTTATCCATTTCCTTATCCTTGTCAACTGTTCAGTGTATACTAGGATCACAGAGCTACCTTGAGTGTTAACTTCTGAACCTAAAGCTTTGCATCAGTGTCTACAGAAGTTAAGCATGTGTGAATATCCTTTTCTTAACATACACTCTCAACAATAGCCAAAACATGGAAAGAACCTAAGTGTCCATCAACTGACGAATGGATCAAGAATATGTGGTTTATCCATACAATGGAATACTACATGGCAATGAGAAAGAATGAAATCTGGCCATGTGTAATAACATGGTTGGAACTTGAGGGTGTTATGCTGAGCGAAATAAGTCAGGTAGAGAAGGACAAATACCATATGTTTGCACGTATAGGAGGATTAGGAGGAACTAATGGGGGAGAAGAAGGGGAAAAATAGTTGGGGAGAGGGAGGCAAACCATGAGAGACTCTTGAATGCTGAGAACAAACTGAGGGCTGATGGGGATGGAAGAGGAGTATGGTGGGTGATGAGCATGGAGGAGGGCAGTTGTGGGGATGAGCACTGGATGTTATATGGAAACCAACTTGACAATAAACTATGAAAGAAAAAATAAAGACTTGAATCCAACCCACACCCTGGTACTAAGCCCAGCCAAACCCAGCCCACCAAGTCTTGCTGAGCCATACCATAGCCACAGACTTACGAGCAAGAAATGGTTCTTGTTTAAAAAGTTGTTTAATGTCTGTTGTTAAAAAGTCAACTGAAATTTGGGGGACTGTTTTTTACATACCATTATTGCAGGAAAAAGCTAATACAGAAGTCTTATAGTAAATGGTTTTTTTATGTTCTATATTTTATGTGGTATATAATAGATCTAATTAAACTTAGATGTATCTGATTGTCCAGTTTAATCCAGTCTCTATATGAATTAGCAAAGAAAAACAGTTTGTACTGTATAGTTTTTACAACCAAACTTGGGTAAATGCAATGAAAATATATCTAAATCTTCCCATTAGGTTAGAAATGTTTCATTTCATTTCCACTTTCAAGTCAGGAACCTAATAAGATCTTTACACATGGAAAGCTTCCTATTTCACCTTAGTTAACAGCTCCTTTTGACAAGGTTTATGTTGACCAAGAGTAATATACTATCCAGTGGGAAGGTAAGTACAGCAACTTCCTTGTGACCAGCTGTTCACTTATATAACTTGAGCACAAGGGCCGTATATCATCAATGTGATGGGAGAATAAACTAGGGATGATTTTGATATTCACATATTGCCATGGGTATCTGTCCCCTCCATCGTATGTTGACATCTGTGATGGCCTTTCTAAATAACTCAGGGCATCAGAGGGTTGTTCTCTCCCACAAGCCAAGATAACTTTGGCAAACACATCTGTATAATGTGCACACTGGGCACATTTCCTTGTTGAATTATTCAATTAAATCTGATAATGAGAGCACATTGACACAGTTAAACACTCAGGTGAATAAAGGATTCACTTTGAAGTGCAGAAATTTCTGGAGTCATCTGTGTGTTAACAAGTGATGATTCTCAGTATCATCATCCAGGGAGAAAGAAACTTTAGAAAACGTAAACTAGAGTTGAGCATGCTGGAGGCTTTTTCTGGCATGATTTCAAGATGAAAGGTGAAGGCAGTTTCCAGTGTTCATTAGAACCATCAGTGTTTTTAGAGTAAATGTAATGAATTTTAAGAGACAGAAAAATAAGTCTCCATTCTTAAGTGAATCTTATTCCTCTAAACTCCAGTGGGACAGAAAGATTAACTCAAGCCTAGGTATCAACATATCTGCTTTCTGATTCTCCATCTGCAAAGCCCCTTATGCCTAATATTACAAAAATATTGGATTTTTTTCATCTCAATTCTCACTCTGTAAAATGGAAGACAATTGGCTGGTCCCCCATTGTTACCATAGTGCATATTACAAAGCACCAGCAAAACTTTATGCAAATAGAAGGACCATCCAGAAATACAAATTTGGGTAATGGCTGTTATTTAGGTATGATGACTACATTATGAAATACCTGCCAGTCACACTGGCTGTCTCTGTAACAAGGGCATCATTATTAAGAGAAGTTTGGCACTTGGCAAATGACAGCTTGTATGTTTATTAACCTGCTCCATCTCTCCATCTAGTCTGTTCTCCCTTTCAAATAAGGACTATTTGTTGGTCCTCTTTTAACCTTTATTAACATAGTATAGCGCAAGATAGGTGATCATTGTTTATATAATAAAAGTATTTAATAGTTGCCATTTATTTATCCTCTTCCACGTACCAGACCCTGTAGCAGGCCTTTTACATATACTATCTGTAATTCCTACCTTTGTACAGTAACTCCAAAAGAAAAAAAATTATCCCCATTTTACAGATAAAAAAATTGAGAGTCAGAGAGGCTTTGAGGCCAAGCCCAGGCTTTACTGCTAGTTTAATAAGAATGATTATGCATGTAATGAATAAAATATCTTTTTTTAGAAGAAAGAGAGAGCGAGCAAGCATGAGTGGGACAGGGGCAGAGAGAGAGGGGCCACAGAATCCAAAGCAGGCTCCAGGCATTGAGCTGTCAGCACAGAGCTGACACAGGGCTTGAATTCACGAGCCGTGAGAGCGTGACCTAAGCCTAAGTCAGACGCTCAATTGACTGGGCAACCCGTGCACCCCTTAAATGTCTTAAGTAATTAGATGGTCATGATTAACAGTTTAGAAAAGCAAGAACTAAAAGAAAGTTATCACTAGTAGTTGTTAATTACTTATCCATTTCCTTATCCTTGTCAACTGTTCAGTGTGTACTAGGATCACAGAGCTACCTTGAGTGTTAACTTCTGAACCTAAAGCTTTGCATCAGTGTCTACAGAAGTTAAGCATGTGTGAATATCCTTTTCTTAACATGCACATCAGTTCAATCACATAAGGTGTCTATCTGGTCTAAATCTTTCCTTCCAAATCATTATATCTAATTTATGAAGGGGGGATATTTTTTTTCAAAGTTTTATGTTCACGTGTCATTGAAATCATGTCTACACAGTCATATCTATATTTTACATACTTTTTGCCCCATATTAGTTCAAGATGAAAAATGTAAAAGCAAAAACCAGAAAGAAAATCTGGGGGCACATGATACATCAAAGTTTTGAAACACTTGACCTGTCTAAATATAGTAATTAAGTCATTCCGTTATGAGGTTAGAAAATGAATTGGGTTTTTTTTTTCTGAAGTTGTAAAAATACTACTCCTAAATTTATATATGTTGGGTATTATTTTCTTCGCTGACCTCCTTATGATTGTAATTTGATAATGTGAATGAGTCATTTAGATGAGTTTCCTCTTCAGAATATCTCATTCATGCTCGGGAAAGGACCATTTAGCTAACCACTCTCTTTTTACCTCTGAGAAAATTTGAGCCCAGACAGATGAAGTGGCCAGCTTGCTGTCAGTCAGCTGGCCAGTGTCAGAGCTGCAATTAGAAACCAGACTTTCTTTCCATTACCCAACCCCAAATTTCCAAGTTGTACTTCTTAAAATGCACTGTCTTTTCTCATGTAATAATTAAGAAATATCATATAAGCTGAAAAAACCTATTTTTCTTTAGTCATGAATTAGCCAGTAGCTTGAATAGTAAGCCTTAAAAATATGTAGCAAATCTAATTTTTTAAAAAATCAGCTCTGCTTATCCGTAGCTGCAGGAGCACCAGGTAGCCCTTTCTTGTTTGCAAAGACCCTCACATTTAATGTTATCTTTAGGCCTCACTGCCATCCTGTGAGCTATTATTGCGATTTTGACTTTGTAAGTGAGGAAACTGTTGACCAAAGAGACTAAATGGTCCAGAGGGGTGGGGGGCAGAGGGGAGGACAGTGGGTGGTGGAGCGAGAACTCTAAAATAGTTTTATAAACTTGACTTCATTGCTTCCTCTGTTCCAACACATTTCCTAATTCTTCTCATGGAAGAGTTGCCTGTCTGCCAGTGAGTTCTAACTCCCGTTTCCAGAATAGACAGTTTTGGCAAGGAGGTGGCTGTCTGGCCAGGGACTACATTCTCAGCCCTATACCCATTTTAGTGGGGCCCTGTGATGGGAACTAATCAGTGGAATCTGAGCAGAAGTTATATGTCAAAGCACATATTCCTTCTTTGAGCTCTCTTTCCCCATCCATTGGCTTATGTTAGTATCCAGGGCATCCTTGGAAGGCATGTGTTGAAGAGGCCACTGAGCCTGGATCCCTGAATAACAACTGTGCCTTTCACCATCTGGTCATCCTGTTGACCAGTAATATCCACAATATTGGACATGAGCAAAAAAATGTTTCTTATGAAAGCCAGCAAAATGGTGGTGTTCGTGGGTTATAGCAGCTACTGGTACCCTAATTAAAATGAACATTATTTTTTTTTTATTGGAGAATGGAATTCAGATTTATTTCCTGTGAAATCTCTATAAGTGCTTGCTTACTAACTTACAGACTTGTATTTTGCTAAATTTTTCAATAACCTCCTTTGTATCACTTGATTTTCCTCTACTTTAAGGTTATGATAATTACTATCCTATATTTTTATTGATGGTATCCAAACAAAAGTGTCATGAAATCACATTTATGGCATATTTATAGAATAAATAGGTACTCTGCAAAAAAAAAAAAAAATTAATGACTTCCCTCATTTAAATTCTTCAAAGCACTCTGTATCTTCAGAAATATTTTTGAGGAAAATTTACACCTCTGAAAAGGAAAAGGTGGAAACTGGAAAAGGTGGTCTGGAATTAATTAGACGGGATTTATTGTCTCCTAAAAGTATAGCTCATGCAAGGGTTTCACTCCTGGTTGGCAATCCTCAGAGACTTCACCCTGAGGATGTACCCTCAAGAACACTACAGGACCTGTTGTCTGGACACTTGTCCCAAAATGTGGCCTAAAACACATGCCAAGAGCTGAGATCTCTTGCATTTCCCCACCACACAGAGGGTCTAAGGCCTTCACCCCTTACGCTTCCTTGATGTGGTTGCTTCAGGGATGAGAAGTGGGAGAAACGTTGCTTCTGAGAAAGGTATCTAGACAAATTATTTTGAACTCTCTCCCTCCACCCTAAGCACTCTCCATGCAATGCCAAGGTGTTATCCTCTTACTATTTTGAGTCTAAAATCTAAATCCAAATCTCAGAAGAAGGAAAGTTTTGCCAATTAAGCAGTCCTCATTGCAAATGATAAATGCTCCAGGCACTTTTTGGAAAAAAATCCTGAAAGCAGAGTTTAGTTACTAGAGTAAATCCCCATAGAAAAAGAAATAAATCTCTGTGACATCTGCTAATGTACACCATTTCCCTTAAACACCTCTTCCTGTCCACTCTCCATATCTCCTTCCCCCTTTTTCCAAATGCTCCTTTTGTTTTGTGTTTTTTGGCCTTTAGGGGATAACTTAGCCAGCAGATGGTACCAGGAAACCAAGGGTATTGCATCCAGCTGTGTGAAAGCATATTGGTGAATTAAAGCCCTGGTCTGGGATCTGAAATAAAACTCAGTGTAAGAAAAGTGTGGACTTTTTTTAAGTGCCTCATTCATTCATGGGCTCAACAAGCATTTGCCGTTCACTTATGATGTTAGTATGGTTTAAGGCAATGGAGAAAAAAAAGATACATGGACTCTCTTTCCTTAGCCAGATGTAAATTATATGTTTAAGGACCCCCAGAAAATGATATAACTAAAACACAAATAATGAGAGATTCAAGTAGTTAGAAAAGATCCACATGTTGGAACATATGATGCATATGAGGCAAGGAAACTGTGCTCTTGTTTTATTTGTTTCTTTGTTTTAGAGGGAGGATTGCCTGGTAGATTATTAGGACATGTGACATGTAACACCTGAAGAGACATCCTTGGGCTGCATGCACCATGAATCAGACTCTAATTATAGCCCAAGGTTCAGATTTGTTCTCCTTGATTTTAGAGGTGGATGGAGACCCCAGGGAGAATCTGGTGGAGGTCCATAGAGATGAAGAAGGCCTGCAAAAGAGAACTCTGAAGGAGTTCATGGAAGCAATAGTAGGCCCCTCATAGCTAAATTCACATTCAGCTCTACCATGGATCAAAGCATGTTCCTCAAAAGAGTCCCAAAGGAACTGTCCAGACTGAGCCTTCACCATGGGACTTCTACTCTTTTCTGGCTATTTTGATTTCAGCGTGGACCAATCCAGAGCTGCCCACATAAGTCACCTTGAACCCCACCTGCTTTGAATTATTGCCTCTTGTTCTGTTCCCTGGAGGTTCTTCAGACATCTGGACTGCATCGTGGCCTGACACACTTCTCATTTCCCTCACAAACATCCCTGATTGAAGGCAGATGACACCCGACCTTAAGCTCACCTTTAGGAATCTGTGCTAAGCCTGGTTTAGCACAGCTAGGTTATAGTATGGATGTTATTCCTATCTTCTAACCCTATGGGTCATGGATTATTTTCTAGAACACCAGCTGTTGTACATTGCCAGGGAGATCAGAACCAGATTTAAATGGTGTTTAAGTTAAACATCTAGATAATTAGACCCTGAACCCAGCTATTAAAAAGAAAAGGCACACCTTTAGAAGTCCATAAGAACAGGATAGACACTCATCTGTCATGGATGTTTAAATGCAATTCTCCATAAAAGATTATTTTTTTGATGTTTCCTCCATCACTATAACTATATATCCCAAACAGGCAGATGCTGGGATTTCTCTTTTTACATCCTCCTTTCTCCATGTGTTTGGGATTGTGGGATTGCAATGGAGGTGGAAAATCTGCAAATAAACTATAGCTATCAAATAGCCTTTTTTTGTATGGTTGGACATGTTCCAATAATTTTAAAATCTGATAAACTCTTGCCTTGTTTAAATCTATTTCGTTGGTTCAAAGTAGAATTCATTGGCTTGACTCTTGGCATCTTCTTCACTGCCTTCCATTGTCTTCATCAACATCACTGTTATCATCACTAAACTGGATTTAACTCTCCCTTCTGTGCTAAGATCTTCTCATATATCATCTCTTAGAAATCTCACAATAATTCTCTTAGATAGATTCTGTTATTGCCCCCATCTTGTGTATGAGGTATCTGAGACTGAAGGAGGCGGTGTGACTTACCCACTGCTAATGATCATATCCCTGTGTTGGTATAACCTATGGCATCTGATTAGGAATCCCTTTTCTGGCTTGGGGATTCATATTTGTGGAGTGATTTTTACATTTCTTACATCCGTTTCAAGTGAATGAAATGCATTTAGCCCTTTCTCTTACAGTGGCTCTATGTTACCTTCTCCTCCCTACTCTTGAGGCCTACTAGCCTTTCCTCTCTTCTTGCTCTCTTCTCTCAGTCATGCTTTTATCCTCATCACCCCATGTGGGGTTTCCAGACACATTTCCTCCCATCCGTCTCTTTCTCCTGCCTACACAAAGTGCAGGGGCCTGGTGGTGGCTCAGTCAGTTAAGCATCCAACTCTTGGTTTCAGCTCAGGTCATGATGTCATGGCTTGTGAGTTCAAGCCCCCGTGTTGGGGTCTATGCTGACAGCCTAGAACCTGCTTGGGATTCTCTCCTTCCCTCTCTCTCTCTGTCCCTCCTTTGCTTGCTCTCTCTGTATTTCTCTAAAAATAAATAAATAATCTTAAAACTTTTTAAATAAATTGCAAAAAACATATTTGTGCAGTGGAGCATTCTCTCATACAGGCCCATATTAGAGGGGCTTTTATTGATTTTTTATAATTTTTTTGTTTTACAGTTTCATTGAGGTTTTTTTTAAAGTAAACTCTACCCCCGATGTGGGACTTAAACTCGCAACCCCAAGATCAAGAATTGCATGCTCTACCAACTGAGCCAGCCAGGTGCCCATAGGAGGGGCCTTTATTTGCAAGAAGTCCTAAGGGCTTTAATGACAAAGAAAGAACTTTACTCTGCTCTCAAAAACTATTGAGCAAGTTTCCAAACTCCCAATGAAGTAATTTATTCCATAGGAAAAAAATTCAACTATCTGGAGCATTTTATGCACCTGACACCATCACATTAGTGGCATCAGATTACATATTCAGTAAGGGCTTCTGCCACATGCTGTTGCAATTAAGCACATGCGAATGTGCAGGCCAGGACCTCTCACAATTATTTAGTCAGTGCATAATACAACATACAGAGCAGTGAGAACTAAAAATGCCCTTGGACCAGAATGCTACATCTTATTAGGAAATGAAATTGTGACTTTCCTGGGAATGACAGCTCTGACAGGAAGAGATGATGGCTTAGATTTCTAAGTTATCACCAGTGTGATTACTGTAATCTTGCAGCTCCATGTCAGGTCTTTGATAGAGAACCTCCAAGGAAACTTCAAGATGGTTTGATGCATGGACTAAAACGGTGCCCATATATTTTGGCGGCCTGATCAGCCATGAGAATCCAGTTGAGGAATGAGTATAAGGAATTCACTACTCCTTAGCCCATATTTTGCACTGAAATCAAGGGATATCAGTCAAGTTGGAAGTGCCTATGGTACCTGCCTCCAGACACCTAAAGTAACAGCTAAAAACTTGCTTATGGAACTTTCTTCCTACTTCCAACTTTTCGAGGGACCCCCTTCACCTTCAGGCTCCTCCCATGCTGCAGAGGGCTCCCAGACATGCCTGCCTTCTCTGCCCAAAGTTGCAGATTCTGGATCTACTTTTCTCTCTGTCTCCTATCATGTGCACCTGCACCTGTTGAGGGCCTCATTCCTAACATGTGCTTCTGACTTAGTTTTGTAACTGCTGTCATTTACTAGTGAAACAGAAATTTGAAGGTATTATTTTCTTACTGATCATTATTGTCTTCAATTTTAATTACAGTGATATAAATTGGCTAATAACTCTGCTTTAGTGGTATATATTAGTAAGTAGAGGAATACAACAGTACTTTAGAAATCCTGTGATGGAGTCCACTGTCCTGTCTCCTAATCAGCTAAAGGCTTTGCACAGCTCTCAAAATATGAATGATTTTAGTACTTCAGCGAAAGTCTGTTCTGTGCAACCATTATGTAATCAATGCCAGTTGTCAAATTGTAAGCTCAGGAGTAGGCATTGGTCATGAAGGTGGTTCAAGAGTGACTGGGCAATTGTTTGCAATCAGTATCCCCAGAATTGACCTTACCACCACCTGAGAAGATTAGAATGGAACATGCTCTTTTTTCTATTGATCAGTGGATGTTTTTGTATCTTAGTAAAGATACTATTTATATTATCTCCACCTACTGTTATATAATATGGTGGAAACAATGCTGTATGTTCATGAAACCCCTTTTCTTTTTTCTTCCAGGCCTAAAACTAAACCACATTTTCCAGCTTCTTCTGAAGTTGGTAGAAGCCATATGACTGAGTCATGGCCAGTAGAATGTGGGCAGAAATGATCTCAGGTACTGCCAGACCTGGCCCATAAACCTCCAGTGTAGACCACTCTATTCCCTCCTTACCATCATTAGACTATGATATAAGCAAGATATGAACTCTCCTTATCACAGACATCCCCCCACACACCCAAATATCAGTGGCTTCTTACAGCATTTATCCTGTTTACAAATGTATTTCCCTTGTGTCCAGGAAGGTTCAGTGAGTACCAGTGAGATAATTGGTGTAGTCAATACCAGAACACAAATTTTAAAAATTAATTACCATGGGGTTTGGCTTCAAGGTAGATATAAATTACACCCTCATTTAAAGTAGATTTTTAGCATATTGTTGTTGAGAAATATTTCTTACCATCTTCCTGTTTTCCTTCCTGAATAATAATGCCAAACATTCCTTGTGGGACTGTGCTCTTTCCACCCACCTTTGTGGCCTAATGGGACCCCACTGCTCTGTGCAGGACATTCTACATCTACTCGGTGGTTTTCATCGGAGTGAATTCAAAGAAAAGGAATGTGGTGAGGCAGGCAGTAAAGTACTTTCAGCCCCTTGGGTTCCTTGGCCTTTCACACAGAACATATGTCTTCAGCCAAAGCACTTAGGATTCAGACCCTGTATGAGTGTACAGCATATGGGAGGGAGGGAATGACTTAAAACAGATGAGGGTTTTAAGTTCACCCTGTGCTCAACAGTTAAATTTAATTTAGAGTCTTCTCAAAACCTTCCTGAAGTTACAAAAGGGCCATGAGAAATCAGCTTTTTTTTTTTTTGTGGTTGCACATTTAATTCTGCAGTTCATGAAGCTGCGTCAAAGTGCTTGCATAACAGTGCAAGCTGCCACTGATAGAAATGAGGACAGATTCTTCCTTGTTGTTAAATACCTACAGTGATGCCACAAACATTCAGACCACTATTATGTTAGTTGTATGAGTCATGATCCCTGCCCCCAAAGAATTCAAAGATGTGTGGTGAAACACCATTGAAAACGCCTTAGAAAGGAAAATGCTAAAAGTGGACCTGGTGCTTCAGAGGTTAAGCTTGAAAAAGCCCTTCTGCAGAAGGAAAGGGAAAGGCTTGAGAGTCTCAGAAATACCCGGGTAGAATTACAAGACAGAAAGGGGTGCTGAAGGCTGGAGACACTTTCTGCTGAGATCACATTCCTTGCCACTGTGTGGTCAGCACAAGCCTTTTTCAGCACCACAGAAAATCTGTCTATTCCTAAATTGTTCCTCTCAACTCAAATGTCACTTTAGGATTGTATCCAGAGAGACAGCAAGTTCTAGCACCCTGAATCCCTTTATACCTACTTGATGTGCTGTACTACTTTTTTTTCGTTAATAGCAAATAATTTAGGGTGCCCAGGTGGCTCAGTTGGTTAAACATCCAGTTCTTGATTTCACCTCAGGTCATGATCTCATGGTTCATGAGTCCAAGCCCCACATCAGGCTCTGTACTACCAGTGCTTGGGATTCTCTCTCTCTCTCCCTCTCTCTCTCTCTCTCTCTAAATTAATACACTTTAAAAAAATACCAAATAGTCTAAACTTGGAAACTATAAATAGGGTAATTGGTCAGTAATGTGCCCTGGAACAAGTCCCTTCCTCACACTTGCATCTGTGAATTGGAGAATCTAGTATATGTAGACACACAATAAATGTGTTAATCTGACTCCTGAATTATTTGTAAAAACATTTAAAATGGACAAATCTCTATGGATAGCACTCCCTAACCTAGAAGTACATCAAACTCACCAAGGAAGATTGCCTTCCTTGTTCAGGTGGAACTTAACACAGCTATTTGTTCTTAGTTGCCCTTTATTTTTTTTTTAAAGATAGAATATACATGCAATAAAACACACAGATATTAAGTATACAGTCAATATATTTTGACAAATATATACGCCCGTGTAACTATCACCCCAATTCAGACATAGCATTGCCATCACCCCAGAAGTTCCCCTTGTGCCCCCTTCCCATTTAACCAAAACACCCACCTCCAACACTCAGAGTCAAACACTCTTTGATTTCTGTCACCATCTAAATGGAATAAAATGTATATACTCTTTCATATGTGGTGTCTTTTACTCATAATGTCTGTGAAAGTCAGTAATTATTTCCTTTTTATTGTTAGTAGTATTCTGTTGGATGAATATACCTGCTATGCACTGAATTGTGTCCCTCAAAGTTCATATGTTGAAATGCTAACACCCAGTGTTGTAGTTTTTGGAGAAAGAGTCTTTAGGGGTAATTCAGGTTAAATAAGGTCATAAGGATAGAGTCCTAATGTGATAGGATTGGTGTCCTTAGAAGAAGAGGAAGAAAGAGATCTCTCCCTCTCTCTGAGTACAAGCACCAAGGAAAGTCCATGTGAGGATAAAGTGAGACGGCAGTTGTTTACAAGCCAGGAAGTAAGCTGTTATCAGGATCGAATTGGTCAGAATCTTGATATTGGACTTCCCAGCTTCTAGAACTGTGGGAAACACATTTCTCTTGTTTAAGTCACCCAGTCTATGGTATTTTGTTATTTGGAGAAATTTCAGCAAGATTTACTCAAATATATTTCTGTCTCATTCTTTCCTCACTTTTCAGAACTCCATTTGTATGTATGTTCGACTTCTTTGTATTTTCTCACAGGTTATTGATGGTTGTTTTTTTAAATCTTACTCTCTCTGTTTCAGCTTGAATAATTTTTATTGATCTATCTTCAGGTTTACTAATTTTTTCTTATGTAGCATCCAAAATGCTATTAGCATATTCAATTTATTTTATTATATATATACACATACATATATTATGTTTATATACATACATACACACACACACACATATATATATGTATATATATATTGAATTTTTCAACTAAAGAATTTCCATTTGGTTCCTTTTTAATAGTTTCTTTCCTAAAATGCCCCACCTGTCATCCTTGATGTCTATATTCCTTGCAAATTCTTGAATATGGTTATAATATTTTTAAGTGTTAACTAATTCTTAAAACTGAGACATCATGTATCTGCTTCTATTCACTATATTTTCTATTGGTTATAAGCCACACTTTCCTCCTTCCTTTCCTCCTTGATAATTGTAGTTATAATAAGTCAAAGTATTAGTAGTTTAGATTTCTCCTACAGTCAAATTTAGGTGGTGTTAGGTCACAGCTTTAATTAGATGGATTTCATCTGTGATTAACATAATACCCTGAATTGACAGAAGTTTATCATTTCCATATGGTTATTTGTACATTGGAATTTTATTGAAATACGTAATGGCTGTCTCTGTATACTTGGAAAAAGTTCCAAAAAATTCTTCCAGTCATAACTTCAGTCAGAATAAGAGTATCAACTACAATGTAAACGTATTGAATATCCACTATATTATGGACATTGAACTATATTCTGGGAATACAAAGCTATATGGACATTCTTTACCTCCAAGGTCATTAAAAATCTAGTTGTATAAATAGGACAGATACCTAAAAACTCATATAATGTGGTAAAAATAGATTTTGCAGTATGCTAAATCAGCAAGACCAGCAATACTGTAGTTCTGTGAAAAAAATATTCATAAAGAGCTGTGGTGATTAGAAGAGACTTCATGTAGGAGATAAGACTTTAAGTGGATCTAAAAAATATATGTTGTAGGTAATTGAGGCAGGGTCATGGAGACCTTTCTGAGAGAGAGGATGCCATAAACAAAACATGGTACATATTTAAGAGGAGAGAATGTTATGAAGTTTGGAAAATATCATACTTTGGAAGATCTATGAATTTGGTTTTATATAGGCATTAATGCAAAGCCATAGACTAGTTATTAATATGGCAGTCTTGTAACCAGAACTCTACCTTGAAATAATCACTCTTACAGAAAACGGTGAGTAATGGCAATGACTTTTTGCCCTCCCACCTATTTTGTTTGCCTTTTCCTTGCTCAGTATCATCGTGGGGCTAATCCCACAGGCTGAATTTGGCATGTAAGACTGAAAAGTGGTTGGAAAGAAAAACCAAAGTGTTTTCTTCACTTTCTTTTCCTTAGATATCTCTCACAACAGCTGCCTCAGTTTCTTGGCATCTCTACTTACCTTCCCCTAGGTGACCCTGGCCCCTGAGTTGTGGTAGCACTGACTCTTCCCTTTTCTCTGCTTGGGGCTTCCTGAAAGCACTAATCACTGAGTTACCTCACTGAGCCCTGGTAAACTTCTCATCCTATCCATTACTGCTGTAACGAAGGGCCTGCATTAACTTCCTTTATTTTATTTTTTAAAGGTTTTATTTCTAAGTAATCTCTACACAAAACACAGGGTTTGAACTCATGAGCCTGAGATCAAGAGTTGCATGCTCTGTGGACTAAGCCAACCAGGTGCCCCCCTCCTTCTATTTTTAAATAGTGATGTGGTTTCTGTTTTTCTAGTTAGATCTGGGGATATGATTATAAGTACCTCCATTTTATGTATCCTATCCATACTTCTGAGTTTTGAAAATTTTATGATCTGATACTACTTTGTAATGAGAATAAACAAAAAAATTTAAGAAAATTAACTTGAACGCAGTATATAAAGTGAATTCAAATTAGGAAATACTGGGTAGAACTTACATAAGCCCTGCGTATACATAGTTCTATAAGTTGTAATTGTAGAAGTTGAAAAGGAAAAAAGATACTGGAAGTCTATTCCAATGACAGAGGGAGTTGTGAGAGCAATAATTCCAAACCAGAGGAGTATATAAGAATTACTGGAAGAGCTTTTTAAAAATACGCATGTTGGGTATCACCCCAGACCAACTGAATCAAATGTCTGAGGCTGGGTCCAGGTATGACTACTTTGAATCACTTCCTAAATGGTGCTTGTCCATTCCATCCTTATCCCTTATCCTCCTATTAGCACAGAGAAGCTTTGACGTGAGGGAAACACTAGGGAGAAAAGCAGGCCCACTAGTGGGAAAGGCTCAGAAGAACCAGAGATAACAGACTAGGGAGTCAGAGAGGGAAAATGAAAACCACAAAGGAAAATAACATACACTAAATTTATGTCTAGAAATTAACATTTAATATAAAGATTTTATTAAAAGATTTCATCTTTATCCTAACATATTAGCTCTACAAAAACACAATTCTCAAATATACTAATGTAGCAGAGAACTTGGGGGAAAATTAGTTTTAAAGATTTTGTCTAACTGAATGCTATCTAAAAATACCAAATAAAAGAAAGGGACTTCATTTAAAGCAGTGTGATTTTCTAAACCACAAGAACTATGAAGAAGATCCAATAAACAACAGCATTTTAAATGCCAAATTAGAATGAATAAATAAATGACCTTCCCAAGGGAAAACTGGCTGCTTTGAAATTTTAGCAAATAGAGTTATAATTGCCAGATTTCCTTATTTATGGAAACTAAGCTTCATTAATATTGAACTTGCCAGTTATCTACATGAGCAACAGAGATCTTCACAAAAAGGAGATTTGATAATTAGCATTTAACTCTTCATTAAAACATATGAATAGTAAAAGAAAACTGAACATAGTCTTGAATTACACAAACATAAAAATTATCTTTTATTATCAGAACACTGGGAAGTTCAATAGACATTTTATTAAAAGCATGTAATGAATGAGCGCTGTGTTTAATTGATATGAAAAGTTTTATTATATTTAATAAGGCACCCTAAACCCCATCTACAATCCTAACAAAAATGCCTGAATCTCTAAGCCAGACAAAGAAACAATCTAATGAGGAGGTGTTCTCTATAGGGACTGACCCAGGGTTGAGCACACCTCTGAGAAATCCATACTACAGCTCTTCCAGTCTGCCCTCCAACCCCCAAGGTCATTGTGAGAAACAGCTCCTCTCCCCAATTAAACATGCATTAGGGCTCTGGCCCTCTGTGCCATACACAACAGACACCCTGTGCATGTGCGGTGCCAGTGTGTGTTATGAGCATGATCTCATTGTGAAAGCCTTGAAATTGGGCTGGCTGGGGATAAAACAGTGGTGGGAGAGACAGATTGGAGCCAATATGACTCTGCATTGCCTCGGAGAGGTGAGAATGAAGGAAACAGACTTAGGTTAATCTAAGGCAGCGGTTTCCAAACTTGGTCAGGTGCCAAAACCCCCATTCGTCTGTTTAATTCTAATATATAAGTTGGGATCTGCTTTACCAGCAGAAGATAGGGCCATATTACAGACATACATTTTATGTGTACCTATAAATATACATGTATTTAAATACATATACACAATACAGAATTATTTTTACCATCTGGCAAAACAAGTTGTACACTACACTAAGCACAAGGGACTATTTCTCAGTTTTCCTATGAACACTTCTCGGCTTGTTCATTTTGTCATCTGCTAGTGTTCACAACCAGACAAGACATCACAAGTGCCAATGGTTTGAGAAATAAATTATGAGAGAAAAACATAAGATCATTCATTAAGTTACATTTTTCTGAGAATTTGAAAAAAGCCTGCTGTAATTATATTTTAGTGAAAATTAGCTTGGTCCGCCATGAGAACACCCACAATGTGCTATGACTCTTGGACTGTAAAAAACTGAAACCTATTTGAGCTGGCCAGAACACAAAAGGGGGAAATCACCAGAGGAATATAAGGGTATCTTTTAGGATACAGGGGCAGCGATGAAGTAAAGATTCACAAATTGCTAAAACCAAAAACTGAAAAGCCAGGAGGAATCCCCCTCCATCTGTTACTACTGTTTCCTCTGCCTGTGATTCTTCTCCTCCACCCTCTCCCCCTTCTCCTCCCCTGAACACACACACACACACACAGAAAATACATTCATAAAGCAGTAGTGTATTGTGAATTTCACAACTCCCAAGCTATTAGAGATAGGATCTGTTGTTTGCGACAAGGGTAAATGTATGCTTGGTTCACTACACTCACATATTTAATCATTTTCTGAACTCTACTTTGGGACTGCCTTCCAATGGACCCCTGAGAAACAGTAGAGTGTATGTTATTTTTTTCATGATCATCAAATCCTTTGTCCTATGTGCAAATTACTTTTATTAAAAAATGCTTCAGCTCTTCATTTTTTAGGTTACAATGATGGCAGCAGGAATAGGCTGAGGTCTTGTTCTTATGCATTTGTTAGGAAGGTACAAACCAGATGCAGAATTCAGCTCTGTGAGCTTCTAGGATTCCAGATTGCCTTACAGGGTAGCTGAGGGAGCTGCTGTCTTCCTGTCAGTGATGGTAGCTCCTCAGAACAGTAGCTCATAGCCCCTAGCATCCCCTAATACAGGACTCCCCACACTTGGACTTTCCTATCAGCAGACAAAAAGCCATGTCCTCAGGACAGGACTAAGAAGCCAGGTGAGTGATGTCTAATGCCTGGAGGAGGGAGCCAGGCAGCCATAGAGCTGGTTCAGCCTGCAGAGCCCAGGGCGAAGGATTACACTGCGTCTGTGGCTCCAGACTTGTCCATATTAACAAAGAATTTCAAGTGAAAGGATGACCTGATGTTGAACACTATAATCCATCCAGTTGGCACTGTCACATCTAACTTACCTGTGAGCCCTGAGCTGCCTAAGGAGATTAGGCAGCTGTCATGCACTGTAGACGAGGAAAGCTCCAGTCGTCCATGAGACCTGTGACTTTTCTATAGTTCCAAAGAGAGTTGCCCTGCTTTGCTGTGGATTTATTTTGGCTGGGGGAGAGAGTGATAAAAAGATGATTGAAGTGTGAAAACTAATAAATGGCTGTTTTGTAGGGAAGGGAAGTAACTTAGATGACACTTCAAGCATATGTCAGGTAACTCCTGACTAGATTGTTTAAGTGGTCAGTGTAGCAGATGCCTTTGGGTAGAACTGAAAGATTCTAGATGCTCTTGCTCATATGCATGCCTTATGATACTGATGTGTGAAGCACAGCTGCTTGACTTGTTTCACATAGTGCCATGTCTGTTGTCACATTTCCTGAATGGCCCAGGTTATAAATATGATTGGGGGGTTTCCCACTTGGATCCTGTTGGGTCAGATAGAATCGTGATTCCTTTCTGACTACAGAATCTCTGCAGGCCAGCTTTATTTATGCCCAGGCACAATAAGGTATGATGTAATAGGCAAGAAAATCTCATGTGCCTGAAAACATTTCCACATCAAGTCTGTCACATGCCTGAAGTTCCTGCATGTCTCTCTTCCTTTGTGGTAATACTTCTGGAACCTCATCTTTTCTGTCCCCAATGGAGTCACCCCTGCCACCACTTCCCTGGGCTATTGCAATCACTTCTAAATTCAGTCATTGAGTCCAGTGTTTCCCCCAGACTAATCTATTCCAGAACATGCTGTTAGAGGCAACTCCTCAGGCACATTTCTGGTATTGTAACACCCTTGCTTAAGAACAATCATCCCCCAGTGGCCTGCTAAGTGCCAGTTTGTACACAAAACTATTTTTTTTAATGTTTATTTACTATTTTTTGAGAGAGGCACACATGAGTGGGGGAAGGGCAAAGAGAGAGGGGGACAGAAGATCTGAAGTGGGTTCCATGCTGACAGCAGAGAGTCTAATGCTGGGCTCAAATTCAAACCGTGAGATCGTGACCTGAGCTGAACTCAGATGCTCAGTCAGCTGAGCCATCCAAGCATCGCTGTGCACAAAACCTGTCTGGTGTTCAAGGCCCTTGTTAAGATGACAGTAGCGTTACTCTACAGTGTTTTCTCTCAGTGCTCCCCAGCACTTATTTGTACACTCAGAGTTTATTATTTTTATTTCTGGAGTACAATCTACATTTACTTGTACATCTTTGTTTCTCTTGTTTCCTTGCCTCACCTCCACCCCAAAGTTTTTGACTTTTGAACTCCCATTGATCCTTCAAGGCCAGTCTCATCAAATACCATTTCCTGAGGGCTAGTAATATGATAATGTATGTTGTGCCCTTTGTAAATAATTAAAAACTGTTTAGCTGTAAGAATGCAAAACATTATTTACAGATACTCTAATCTGGGAAGTTGTATTCATCTGCCAGGTATACCTTAACAAAGTACCCCAAACTGAGTCACTTAAACAAATAATTATTGTCTCACAGTTCTGGAAGTTAGAAGTCCTAGTTTAGGAAGGCCATTCTGCCTCTGAAGGTGTTAGGGGAGGATCAGTTCCAGGCTTCTCTTCTAGCTTCTGGTAATTCCTTGACCTTTGGCACCATAACTCCAGTCTTCACACAGTGTTCTCTGTGTGTCTGTCTCTGTGTCCACATATTCCCCTTGTTTAAAGGATTTGTCCAATTAGATTAGGGTTCACCTTAATGACCTCATATTAATTTGATAACCTCTATAAAGACCTTACTTCCAAATGAGGTCACATTCTAAGATACTGGGGTGAGAATTCCAAGACATCTTTTTTTGCAAGACATAATTAAACATATAATAAATGTGGATGAATCATGTAAACTTGGTCAATTGTTTGGCCAAAAGAAAGATCTTAGGTTGTGAGAGACCATCCTCTTACCACCAAAACTAGAGCCATAAAAGTGCAGGCAGAAGACTTTGTTGACCCAGCAGTCAGCAGGCCAGGGAGCTCTTGCTTCATGGCACCTGCAGATCAGTTTATACATTCACCACATCTCAAGATGTGAAGGATTATCCTTCTCTGCCGCAGTGTTAATAAGACAGAGCCTTCCGCTAAAGACAGGAACACTGTAAGAGAATAGACCTTTGAAAAGCTGTCCTAAAGAAGACCAAGAAAGTCTAGCATCACCTGACTCCATACTTTGAGGATACTCAGTAGTACTCACAAAACAGTATCACATTCAGGTGGCCTAACACTATTGGTCTCAACCTGGCCACACATTAGAATCAAATGCTGATGTTTTGCCTCTCCACCTGCTCCAAACACTAATTTAAGAATGTGGGATGGATTCTGGTTTGGGATGAAGCCAGCCTTGAGGACCACTGTATATAATAGGCCCTAGGTGCTAGGTTAAGATGGTCCTGAATACTTCAGTATTTACAACAGTGTCCATCTATAGCTGTGAGTGAAAAATGCCACTTTATAGTATTTGGATGATTTAGTCAAGAGCATCTATAGTTAGTAATTTTTCTAAGCATCCTTAACAGCACCTTGTCCAAATTGTTAAGGCCACGATGTATTCTTTAGGATTTCTGAGATAATCATAAGGCTGTAGGTTGTAAAAATAAATACCTTACTGGTTGAGCTTTCCATTCAACATTGTGCAGTATCTCTTTTGTCTCTTAAGAACTAACTAAATGAAATCAGTGCTCCAAGCATTCTTAGTAAAAATTCTCATGGAATTTTTCTCCATGGAATACATGGAGAAATTATGAGCTTATAAGAGGGAGAGATTATATTCTGTTCTTGCTAGAACCAGGGAAAGGGAAGAAGTGAGAGTTAGCCTACTGAGTTGGAATTTGGTACTCTGGACTTGTCCTAAAAAATAAAAGTGCAGAGAATCAAGAGTGTTGTTGCCAGATCAATCATTTAATCAATCAATTACAAGTAACTGGACGGTAAAAAACAAAGAAACACCTCCTCTGGAGAAACCTAGCAAACTAACGCTACTTTAATTACTTTATGTATGTGTGTATTGGTTTTTTATTCTAAACTGTTTTAATAATGGAGAAAATATATGATGTCACAGTTTCTTTCTAGATACTTCTTCATCTACATACATTAGCACATTGATTAGTAAACTGCCTCGTTGGCAGTATGTTGTTATTTTTGTTACATGTTTCCCTCAATTCACAAGAGATATGAAGTAAAGAAAGTGATTCTCTTTTCTGGCCATTGCACCTGGTAGCCCAGAATCTGTTTTCATAAATCCGACACAGAAATGCCACAAAAGAATGCTCCTGGCACATTCAGATATTAGGTTAATTGAAGGTGTAGACAGCTGAACAAGTATTTCATATGCCTGGAGAACTGCGCCTCAGTCCCATTGTTTTGGGTCCCTTCCAGTTCATTTAGAAACATCCTGCAGTGATTTTAAACTGGAGTTTAAAGGTTTTGCAACAATTAAAGACTATCTTGTTGACAACTAAACAACAGTCTGTGATTGTTTAAAATGTGTTTATAAATTGAATTCATGAGATAGCCAAGATTTTTGTAGAATGTTATATGGTTTTAAAGAAACTTTATGAGGATTTGAACCTATTAATCATTTAGAAATAGGTTCTACTACTTATGAATTAAAATTAAGAATTGAGGCACCTGGGTGGCTCAGTTGGTTAAGCGTCCAACTCTTGATTTCGGCTCAGGTTATGATCTCACAGTATGTGAGATGGAGCTTCACACTGGGCTCTCTGCTGACAGCGTGGAGCCTGTTTGAGATTCTCCCTCTCCCCCTCTCTCTGTCCCTCCCCAGCTTGCTCTTGCGTTCTCTCCCTCTCAAAAATAAGTAAACTGTAAAAATATTTTTAATTAAGAATTAAAAAAAAAATAAGACCCAAATTTCCCTCCAACAGCTTCAAACTAGAAATTACTTCTGAGGAGCCAAGACAATGTTTATATTTAAAAATTATTTCAAAAGAATTTAAAGATCAAATTATTTACCAAATCCAAATTGCTTCTTCCCTTTTCTGGTGCCCTTTTATACTCACCAGAATTTATAAATTTCTGCTGTAATTTAATTTTCTATGGTAACTTTTGAAGTTGTTAGTATATAAATATCTGACATTCTGCTTCATAGAGCATAAACTGAATCACACTGAGAAATTCTCCACTGTTTTCAACTACTCAATTCATTTTTCAATGGAAAAATATTTTACTGATATCTAAGTTCAGAGATAATTCATTTATTATAGGGCTTAAGAGAAGTTCAATAAACTCTAATACTGTATTAAAGCTTCAATGTAATTATTCAGCCATGGCTAAAATAGTATTTAAGACATTTATCTGACTTCTATATTTTCAGCATGAACTGGCTGAATTATCTTTTCACAATTAATAATATGTTAAAGAGATGTCATCAAGCCAAGAAGTGATGTTGTTGCCTGACTCAGGGGAAAAAAAAATCTGTATAAAAAGTTTCAGAAAAAAATAATAATAGTAAAACACAGATACTGTTTCATATTATGTTTCTTAAATACAGATTTTTATTTTAATTCCAGTATAGTTAACATACAGGGTTCTATTAGTATCAGGTGTACAATGTAGTGATCTGACCATTCTGTGCATTATTCAGTGCTCCTCACGATAAGTGTAGTCTCAGTCTCCATTCCCTCTTTCACCCATCTCTGCCTCTGCCACTTTCCCTCTGATAGTTATCAGTTTGGCCTCTACAGTTAAGAGTCTGTTTGGGGTGTTTACCCTTTTTTCCTTGTTTTGTTTCTTAAATTCTTTTTTTTACTGTTTTATTTATTTCTGGGGGGGGAGGGAGAAGGGGAGAGAGAGAGAGAGAGGGAGAGAGAGAGAGAGAGAGAGACAGCGTGAGCAGGGGAGGGTCAGAGAGAGAGGGAGACATAGAATCTGAAACAGGCTCCAGGCTCTGAGCTGCCAGTCAGCACAGAGCCCGACGCGGGGCTCGAACCCATGAACCATAAGATCATGACCTGAGCCAAAGTCGGACGCTTAACCAACTGAGCCACCCAGGTGCCCCGTGTTTCTTAAATTCTGCATATGAGTGAAATCATATATTTGTCTTTTTCTCTCTGAGTTATTTCACTTAGCATAAATCTCATATTACATCAAACATGATACTGCTCTGGTGGTCGTGAAACTTGTCAGTTTTTCATCACCACAAACACAACCATCACAGAAACCATATTTTGCCATTTCAGGCTATTTCCTGAAATACATAGTGATTTTTTAGAGATTCATGGAAACCTATTCCCACTTCGTTCCTGATCCTTCTCCAGAGGGAAGAGGCTGCTCTAGACCATTGGCAAGAGAGCCCCAGGCTTTGTGAGAATGTTGGAGAGAATTATGACTCCCTGGCAGCATGAATGACTGAAGATAATCAGTCTGCTGCTTACCACAGAGTGGTGGGTTCTGAGAGAGTTTGACTCAGAAATATATCTGGACCCCAGAGAGGAAGATCACCTATAATCTCCCAGAAGCGTCCTGTCCTTGCTGGAATGGGTATTACTGAAAACACCTGAGAGTGCAAACTTTATATTAAAAATGACTACGCTTCACCGTGTTTAAAAAATTTTTTAAGTTATAACTATATCACTAAATTCTTTTTTTGCGTCTTTATTTATTTGAGAGAGAGAGAGAGAGAGACAGAGTGTGAACAGAGGAGGGACAGAGAGAGAGAGAGAGAGAGAGAGGAAGACACAGAATCTGAAGCAGCTTCAGGCTCTGAGCTGTCAGCACAGAACCCAACATGGCGCTCGAACTTACAAACTGTGAGATCATGACCTGAGCCAAAGCCAGTCACTTAACTGACCGAGCCACCCAGGCACCCCTGTCACTAAATTCTTAATGATACCTTAAAGGAATCAAGAAAAAGTTTGTGTGGGGTTCACAGTTTATCCTTGAGTCAGAGTAGGAAGTAATTGTGTAAGTATCTCTTTTGAGGCCCTTCTTGGAATGGATACATTCGTTCACACAGCCTCATCTAGTTTGGAGAGCATCACAGGAGCTTTCTGTATATCTTCTGAGTTTCTGTTTCTCTTTTGGGCCCCACCTTTGTCAAATGATGATTGTTTTTTTTAAATCAAGAGTGAGAATAAAGAATGAAATCTGTGATGTTCACCCCTTTACATCTTTCCAAACTAGCAGTGAGTAAGGGAGTGAATCTCTTCTCCTGTGGAATTTAGTACAAGCTACAGAGACAGAAATAAAGAAATTAACATAAAACCTAAGGTCACAGAGGTAAATGCATTGCATCACAGACACTAGGATTTGTATTTTATAATTTACAGGAAAAAGAAAAACTCATGATAAATGGATTTTTTTCCTCATGAGAATGGAAAATGTGATGTGTGAGTATGTTATAGAAGAGAATTTCTAATGTCCTAAACTCTTCCCTGTATGTATTATAGGTCTTGACACACTTGTGCTAAACAGTTTATCCCTGTAGGAGCATCTATTCTATGAGTTTTTGTTCTCTCACTCCTATTACAGAACCAGAATGGTAACAATAGTGTACAGTTACCTGGTCAGGTAATTTTTCCTTAGCAGTACTTGAGGAGTCCTTTATATCAGTACTTCCTGTATGAGGGCAACAAAACTGTATTTAAACGGGAACTAAATCACCTCTATGGATGAGAAATATATATAGTTTCCTAATAGTTCATACATAGATGATAGGGAGGGAGAAACAGAAAGAGAGATAGAAATAACACTGTCACACTAGGTAATTAAAGGTTAGATTTAGGCATTACTGTTGATTACTCTAATGTTAATTCTCAGTCTTGCCCCATTTGTTGAGTCCTTAGTCCAGGAATTCTTTTTTTTTAAACTGAGATATAATTGACATGCAACATCATATTAGTTTCAAGTGTACAAAATGATGATTCAGTATTTGCATATGTTGCAGAATGATCACCACAATACATCTAATTAATATGATTCATCACACATAGTTACAAATTTTTTCTTGTGATGAGAACTTTTAAGATCTACTCTCTTAGCAACTGTCAGGTATACAATATGGTATTATTAACTATAGTTACCATGCTGTAAATTACATCCCCAGAGCTTATTTATTGTTTAACTAAAAGTTGGTACCTTTTTAACCCATAGCCTCTATCCAAGAGGTCTGTAGATAGAGTTCAGAGATCCATAATCTTAGATGGGGAATAAATTTCATCTTCATTTTCACTAACCTCTAAGTTTAGCATTTTCTTTCATTACAGTAGTGGGCAGCAAGCTACAGTAGTATGAGCAAACCTGTGACATTGTTACCAGTGTACTAGATATCACACATATTTCATATCACATTAGAGGTGTTGCTGTTATCTTGAAATATTGTTTACTGTCAGCATTACTTTAAAATCATGTTATTTATTTGGTGCATCACTAAATTTTTATTGTTTTCTCAATAAAGAAGCACATATATTACTATTTTGCAAATGTTTAGTTTAAAATTGTATTCCTAAATAGCTTTGATTGAAAACCCAACATGTTTTTTAATGCATTTTAAAATATTCTTAGAAGGGGGCCATAGGTTTCTCCAGACTGCCAGAAGAGGTCATTGCACAAAAAAAGTTTAGAACCTCCGCTGGAAGTGGCAGTGGTTCACACTGTTGTCTTTATCTGACAAAGTGGGTGGTTGTGTCTCTAACACACTTTATTCTTTCTGTGTCCCAAACTTTTATTCAACAAACATTTATTGATCCTTTGTGTATCAGGCACTGTTTTAGATGCAGAGGATTTGGAAGTGAGTAATATCAACAAGGCCCTTGCCTTGAAGAAGCATAATTCTAGTGGGAAGACACAAGGAATAGACAAGTAAATAAACCCAGTAATTTCAAATTGAGAGAAGTTACATAAAGGAAATAAACAGTGTTAAGTAATTGGGACAGAGAGAAGGTATCAGGAAGTTGTCTCTTCAGAGAGGTGGGGGAATGTATTCCAGACAGAGGAAAGAGCAAATGCAAATGCACCAAGGCTGCAAAAAGCCAAAGTATTTCTCCTTTATTACTGCCACTAATGACCATGCTGTGTTAAAAGAAATAGGATTTTGGCCTTCTGGCATCCATTCACCCTCTTTCCTTTAATAGTTCCCCATTCTGTTTTGAGTATTTGTTCTCCTCTCCTCTCAATCCACACAGATAAGAGCAGAACTGACTCCACACTCAACTCCATAGATGTCATGTGGCATAGGCCCAGCCAGCCAGAAATTCAGATTTTGCTGGCCACAGAGATGGCAAGATGCCCTGAAACTCTTAGTGAAACTTCTGTAGTCTAAGTTGAGCATAATGAGAGGAAATAGTTGCTATAACCCCCTTGAAACCCATGAAGCTCAAGAATGAATCTAACACATAACAGAAAACAGAGGCAAGCCCAGAGATAGAGAGACTGGGTCCTGATTTCCCTGCTTAGTAAAGCCTTGCCTTAAAACAGATTTGCCTGTACTGGCTGCTTACATCAGCAAATACATTTCCTCTGGACTTGAATCAGTTTGGGTTGGGTTTTCAGTCATAATAGAAACAGTCCTGATATCTGATAATCACTGAAAACAAATTCTTTCCCAGGCTTGTTAAACAGTTCTGCCCTATTACCTTGACCCTGCTCAGCCTTTAGCCATAATATTCATACTGAAAGGAATGTATCAATATATTACATTAGAGGAGAATCATTCTCTCCCCATCCTTAACCCTCATTCTTTTTTTTTTTTTTTACAATATTCTTCTGGGTTTAAAGATCAAGTAGCCAAGTTCACTACACACTTGCTGTTTTGCATATTTGAAGATAATTTCTTAAACACAATCACTACAATCCCTCACTATGATTCAGAGCATTGAACTAAAAGACCAATACAGCCTTTGTAAAGGCCAGGCAGGAAATAACTAGTAGCTGACTTCATGAGTCTAGTGCCAAGAAACAAGTTTCAAATAATACCTTGTATTTAAACTGTATGATATTTATATTCCAAAGGGCAATAAGCAAAATTCTGGTAATATAACCCCCCTACAAACACCCGTGATCACAAATGTACATGAAACAAAGTTTCTTTGATAGTTTAATGAATGGAACTTACACCATTCCAAAGCCTTACAATTTAGCAACTCACTTCGGGTTGCATAATTTGTCTGCCTAGCTGATACCTTGTCTAAATTGGAAATGTACTTTTCCCTTTCACTAAAAATATTTGTGTAGCCTGATGTAAAGTGAATTGATCTTCCTCATTTGATTTTTTTTTCCTTAGGGAACTATTAAGGTTAGACTACTAGGAATTTGAAAGTTTCAATACCAGACCAGGAAACTAAGACTAACTTCAAAATCTGTCTCCACTCACTTATCAGGACATCTCTGGAAATCTACTTAACTTCTCCTGAGACTTGGCTTCTTCAACAGGAGCTCAAAAATGATAGGAGCCAAAGCCACCAGCTTCCTAGTGTTACTGTAAGAATTAAAATTAATGGTCAACTAATGAAGGGGTTTAAAATCATTATGGAAGGGGAAAAAGTAGTGCCATTTCATTTTTATCCATTTTTATAGACTTTTAAAATACCTAAATTGTTTCAAATCAGTAATTTGATTTAAGAAATAGAGTTTTCTCATCCAGCCAGTCAGCTTTTCTCATCCAGCCAGTCAGCAAGGCTAGACAGCTATGTGACTTTTTTTTTTTCCCTCCCTACTCCTGGTGGAGTATTTGGAGCCCTCAGGGCCATCGTTTCTGGCAGAAATGAGGCATTCCAAGCCTTCTGGAGGCACAGCTCATATCCTTCATTTTGTGCAGGGAGAGTTCATTACCGAAAAGTGCGTACTATGGGTAGGAAATAAAAACAACAGGCCCCAAATAGCCCAGGGCTGAATTCATTACCTGTGGACTAGCTGCTAATGATTTGGGGAGCACACTGGTGCTTAATATTTTATCTGTTTAGTGCCAGTGTAAGGGCTGTGCTCTCAAGCAAGCCCCAAACTGAGAATCTAGTGTACCTAGAGTCTGAAATGTGTCGGAACAAGACACATCAGAAAAGAAGAAAGATCTTTCTCATTGGTTTTTGCTGCTTCTGAGGCAAAGCCCAAGCTTTTTGGAGCTGATGCTGTCTCCCGGGCATAGCCACCCTCTGAGGGCTAAGAGTGGGGTCTCTAAGGAAGGGGTTCAGGTTATCCATGCAGCGGCAACCTTCCAGATGCAGGTTCCTCATCCATCCTGTGGTCCTTTGTTCACATGTTGACAAGAAAGTGGCAGAACAGAAGAATTTCGGTTTGAACTCAGAGTATGTTTGTCATGAATCCATCCAATATATTGAAGACGTGAGAGGCACTCGGGTAACATTCACAATAGGAGAGAAGAGAAAAGGGTTCCAGGAGAGGCAACTGAGTATTAGATACTTTCTAATATTGTTTCTAATATCCTAATATTCAGTTAAGCCACAGTTGGTGGAGCAGAATTCAAAGTCAGGCTGTGTAGGTCCAGAGTCTGTACTCTTAGCAGCTATGCTGTAGCCCAAAGGGGGGCCATAAGGGTGGCTCTGAGTCTTCATGACCAAAGCTGAAAAGGAGGCCAGAGAAGCCACAAGTGTAAATGAAAGGAGAACATAAGCCTATATGTGCACATGTGCATGTACACGTGCACACACACATGCACATCCACACACATTTTTCCCACTTGGGAAGATTGAGCTCAGTAGAAGTTTGGGTGAGACAGAGAGAAGGGGTGGGAGACAACTGATGGCTTCCACCACAGCCAGCCTTACAGCAGCAAATCCTTTAGGGCTATTTGTTAAAGAATTCTTCAAAGCAGGCCAAAGCTGGAAAACCAGTCCACAATCCTAAAAATCATTCTTCAAGGTCAGAGGAAACCCAGTAAAAAGCAAATAGCCATTTCTCTGATGATCTGGTTTGATCCAGAGATAAAAATCTAGAGTATCAAGTGTAATAAAACAACTATTACTTTTCAGACAATCCTCCATAAATATTATTTCTTATAAGCAAGCTGTAGGAAAAGTTTTGGGAAGCAGAGAATTTGAGCCTAGAAAGAGGGAAATTTTGGGTTGCTAATTAAGAGCAAATCTAGGGGTGCCTATAGGGTGGTGCCTGGGTGGTTCTGTTGGTTAAATGTCTGACTCTTGGTTTCAGCTTAGGTCATGATCACACAGCTCTTGGGATCCAGCTCCATGTCAGCTCAGTGCTGTCACCACGGAGCCTGCTTGGGATGCTCTCTCCCTCTCCCTCTGTTCCACCCCTGCTTATGTTCGTTCTCCCGATAGATAGATAGATAGATAGATAGATAGATAGATAGATAGATAGATATAGATAGATATAGATAGATATAGATAGATAGATAGATAGATAGATAGATAGATAGGCAGGCAGGCAGGCAGATAGATACCTTTGAAAATCAACCAAAGAGAAGTTAAGAAGGATGTTTCATTAAAGGCATTAGGGATTTAGGCCACTAGTCTACGGAACAGATTTTCCAGTCACCCTACATGGTTAGCATATCTGCCTCTCATCAAAGATTTTAGTTTTAAAAATAGAATCTATCTGGGGGCGCCTGGGTGGCTCAGTCGGTTAAGCGTCCAACATCTGCTCAGGTCATGATCTCACAGTTCATGAGTTCGAGACCCACTTCAGGCTCTGTGCTGACAGCTCAGAGCCTGGAGCCTGCTTTGGATTCTGCATCTCCCTCTCTATCTACCTCTTCCCTGCTCATGCTCTCTCTCTCAAAAATAAACAAACATTTTTAAAAAATTAAAAAAAGAATCTACCTAGAAAAACAAGTTTAAATTTCAAAAGCTGCTTAAGTCATGTATTTTAAGTGTGAAATAGTCAATGTGTAATTTTTTTAAAAACCAAATGTAAAAGCTGGCACTGAGGTTACACATAGCTGCAAAGCTTCAGAGAGAGGTAAAATAAAATGCAGGTGACTGCTGCTTTATTGCTACTTGTTTTTGAAGTTAATAAATTGCCTGTATTGCAACTTATCCCACTATAGTAATGAACCAAAATAAGACCCTCAAGTTATATAAAATGAGTGATTTAATTTTTTTAAGCATAGGATAATCACATATCTGGCACCTTATAATTCAGTGTAAGATTTTTCTGAAAAGTAAGATCCATGGGTTAATAATTCTTATATCCCTACTTCCTCAGCCTCCAAATCAGGGAGACTGACTTTCTGGCCAACTCTAAGTGTAGTTAGTATCCAGTCACCTTATATACTAGGGTGTTCACCAACCATTTTTCGTGAAGATTCTGTAGGCTTACTCCAGGAGACTGATAAATTTGCTGATGAATGTCTCATGCTGTTCTTAAGAGGAACATTTTTTGCTCTCACCGCAAATGGCTATAAATTCAGCCCAGCCTCATCTGTGTCCTCAGGTGGACCTCATCAGTTGTAGGCATCTTATCAGCAATAAACAGCCTCTCCTAATGGTTTGATAAATATTCTAGCTTCCCCAGAATCAGTTATCAAGAGATTCAAATCATGGTCAGTACTTAGAGCAGCTATTACTACAGACTTAATGCCAGTTACCCTTTGTAACTTATCTCTGAAACCAGAGAGGCTGAATAGTTCTTTTTATGTTTCCACTCCTGGTCACTAAAAGCTGAGTTCATTCAAAATTTTCTCTTGCCTAAAGAGCTCATGTGCCTGTAATAAAAGTTGAAGAAGAGATTTGTGTGAATATAAAATAAAATGTGTGTCTCTTCTGACATCCATTCTCTCCCCCAACCCTGCCCCAAACATGGCCCCAGGGCAAAGGCTTGTAAGTCTGAAATGGTGGGGCAGGATGACAGTAGAAACAAACCTCACTGCCTTTGGATTTGTTTATAAACACATAAGACAAAATGGTTCCAGGGTAATGCTGGCTTGCTTCTTCCTCTTCTTTGTTTTGATAAAATTAATTTACAGACTCTGAAATCTTAAGAACCTCGCTAGGGCTTGGGATTTATGAAAATGTGTCAGTTCTTAATTGAAAATAAGCACTTTCTCCTAACAACATACCATTGATAAAAGTAATTATAACATCTCAATTGTTGAGAAAGTTAAGGAGAGCTACTAAGTAAAGCCCTCACTTTCCTTCATGGGAACTGGTCACCATGTGATACATAAAGCAGAGGGTCTGTAGTTAGTAATACTGTATTGTATATTTGAAAGTTGCTAAGATAGTATATCTTAAAAATTCTCCTCACAAGAAAAAACATTTGTAACTGCATGATGATGGATGTTAACTAGACTAATTAACAATGACCAGTTTGCAATATATACATATATTGAATCATTATATTATACAGCTGAAACTAATGTATGTCAATTATATATTTATTTTTAAACAATCAGTACATATGGGCACCTGGATGTCTTAGTTAAGCATCTGATTCTTGGTTTTGGCTCAGGTCATGATCTCACAGTTCATGAGTTCAAGCCTTGCGTCAGGCTCTGTGCTGACAGTGTAGAACCTGCTTGAGATTCTTTATCTCCCTTCTCTCTCTTTCTGCCCCACCCTTCTTTTTCTCTCTCTCAAAATAAATAAATAAACCTAAATTTTTGTTTAAAAATGTCAGCACATAAAAAAAGAGGATCTTGAAATTCTTATAAGGAAAAACAACAGAATATAGGGCAATAGGGTACATCCTCAAAAAAGCCAAAAGTCATCTATATTCATTAGAAGACTTTGCAAAAAGTAGAAATCCACAGACAATTTTAACAGCTCTTAAAAGTGTCATCACTTATCTCTACATTTTATGGTTAATCAGATCTTCTATGCAAGAAGCAATGTTCTACAGAATGTCAAACTTACAGCTCGATTTTTGTTGAACCACACTTGTGTACAGCACTCTTCAGTTGTCAGAGGTCTTCCCTTTGTGTTCTAGTAGTTGATTCTCACAGTAAGCTTTGGTATAGGGAAAGTATGAGTATCCCCATTTCACTGATAAGATAATTGGGGTTCAAGCAAGGTTAAGCAGTTTGTCTAAGGAAATGAAATTACTTAGTTATGGAATACATATTGTAATATGCCCAGGTTGGAAAATACTGGCTCTTCCTTCTCTGCCATACTGTTCACCAAGGATAGTAGGACAGGCAGGTGACAGTTTTGGGAAGGGGCTAGTCATGAATGAGAGGGGTAGACTGACCCATCAAAAGTCATTTCTGAGACCCAGCCAGAATTTTGATTCCTTTTTCTAGTTGTCATTTTTGTACAAGAGCAAATAAGCAACAAAAACTATCTAGTTTTATCACATGTTAAAATGCCCATTTTATAGTTATTCATTTCCTGTGTTTATAGGGTGATGTTCTCTCCATAGTAAGTATCTTCAGTCTCTTAATGTCCTATCAATATTTGAGAATGAACTTCTCTAGGCGAATTTCAGTATCTGCCAGACCATCCAAACTCTGATGGTAAGAGGAAGGGCAATGATTGAAGCAAGATCTGGGTTCTTCTATGGGTTTTGGGTTTCTAGTATCATCATACCTTCCTAAGGTCAAAGACAAGCGCCCTTTCAGCTATGAGGAAGTGCTAAGAATTACGTCCTACCTGAGCCAGCTCATGAGGAGAAAAAGTTGCTCACAACATCTTTGGACAGAGAGTGAGCTCAAGATTTGAAAATGGCCCCAGAACTCATAGTACCATGAAAACTTACTTAAAGACTCTTGGTTAAAAAAGGAGGGAATTCCCCCTAAATATCTTTTTTTTTTTTTTTTTTTTTCTGTAAGTGGAAAAGCTTGCTAAACCTGTGACCTCAAGGTTGACATTGTATGATTATGGTACTAAATAGACGTAAAAAACAAAAGCAAAACCAAAACAACCCTTCCCTTTGGTTTTTCAACACCTTTCAGTTCCACATTCATGAGGTAAGGTGTCATTCACTGCTGTCTTTCAACCTCTACCACCATTTGCACAGAGTGGAAAAAGAAAATTCATTTGGGTTCTTCTATCACACACAGAGATTAAATGGTCAGATAGTGCATATGGGGCCTTGTTCCAAGTCCTTCTGAGGCCATTTAGACACATTTCATCATTGTGACTGTTGTTTCAGTTTTTCATCTGCTCATAGCTCAGTCCCACCAACAAGCCTAAGCTTGCCCCCTTTCTTTCCCTCTGAAGCTTTTTCTTCCCAACAAGCCAGGAACCTCTTCATTCCTCTTATACACTGAGGAACTAAGAAAAGAACATGTCCTAACTCAGTGAGCTGCAGGTTTGTTTGTTTTTTCTTGGCATTGAGATTCCCATCCTAAATGAAGATTTATTTGTACATGTTTTATTGCTTCCTAACTTTACAGGATACTTTAGTCCACTTTTATTGTTTCTCATTTCTTATCCAGCATAAAGTTTTTGTCATTGATACACATTCCCCTGCATGCAGTCCTTTTGTCTGCTTTTCCAAGATGATGTCAGAAAAAACATTGTTTAACAGATCATTCTGGAGCAGAGTTATGTCAGCTAGGCTTTTACTTGTTGTTGCTTACTGTCTTCTCTAAATCATCCAAGTGCACCTTTGCATGGAATTTTGGAAGGCCTGGCTGAAACTCCAACTTCTTTGTGCATCAGTAGTATTCTCTAATTCGTCCATTTAGATGTTTCCTTGGCTGGATCTCGTGCAGGAGAAAACACCGATGAAGACAAGTCCTCACCATGGTGACCTCCCCAAAGACAGTAGCTCTCTGACTCAGGCTTGAAATATTTGCTGTCAGTAGTGCGTGGAAAGGTAAGGCTTCTGAAACTGGCTTTTTAAAAAAGCCAAAATCAATCACCCAGGTAACTGGGCAAACAGAAAGTCAAGTAAAAACAACAACAACAACAAACAAACATTTAAACATAAACCAGTGCCACCCACAAGTGAATGGACAGCAAAGAGCCTGAAGCCGTCTTGAAATAAAAATTTTGAATGGCTCTAAGAGTCTTAAGAAATGCAAAGTGGGATATGTACCTCATGGCTCAGAGGGAAGTTCCTTCACCTGCCCTGTTCTGATCCTAAATGCCTGGAAATGATTCCCATGCTTTTTGTCAGTATTATTTGTCATGAACCAGTTCAGACATGGTGGGAACCAACCCAAATCTGTTCTACAAACCCACAGTAGCCTTGGTCCTTCCTTTGTGACAACAGGCCATGCTAATTTGCTTCCGCAGAGGAAGAGGGCCTCTGAGAAGAGGAGGAAAATGAGTCTAGGATCTTCTTTTGGTCTTAGAGTGTTCTATGGTATCAAGAGAATTAGTTTAACCCAAGCAAAATTAGTAAGGAGAAGCTGTTATATATTTCTAACCCTTACCACTCTACCATAAATTCTCCTGTGGCTAAATAATTTATGATATTAATTACATTTTCCTCCATTTTTCCTCCCACTACCCTTGACCCAGGGGAAGTTTATTTTATAATCAGTAAGCAGAAAGTCTCCAAGGCTACTCATTTAGCAAAAGCCTAAACCTTTAGAACGTAAGTTTACTGGAGATCTAAAAGGAAGAGAAGGGAGTATGTGGGTAGTTGAATAGAGGCAAAGTAGCTTTGGAGATGCCTAGGAAGAGACCAAACCAAAGGGATTTCCCTGTGTCCAAAAGTAAGAGTGGGAGACAGAGAAGTTGGCTGGTCACGGTGGGGCAGGGACTTGAATAAGCTTTCTGGCACCACCACTGGGAGGAGTCCAGAGAGGCGTGACCATTAGATTGGGCTAAGAACAGGCATGTTCTCTGTTGCTTGCCCATCCTTGTTTATGGACTGAGATAATTTAAATCTACTCTGCCTGTGGTGCCTTCATTAGACTTACTAGGAATTTTCATGCAGCACCTCCCTGCTATGTGGACAGATTTCAAGGCCAGATCTCTCTGATAGAGAATAAAAGCCTCAAGATTTATTTATTCATTTTTATCTCTTAGCTGTTTTACTAGTTGTCCTGCAAAGCTATTATTTTGAACCGTGGAAAACTGCTGCTATTCAACCATTTGTTGACCCAAATTGCCAATTGACAGAAATGGCAATTTCATGTGGTTGGCCTATTAATGAAAAGTTAATCTGTCCACCTGGCAGAGGCTGATCCTGTTGAATCTACAGGGACTGCTGCTTTCCAAGGGTTTCCATAAGTTAAAGTCTTCCACAGAAACCTGTGCTGCTCCCCTTTTATATACACAGTGCCTACTGTTGTGATTTTGAGCAGAGGCAAAGTAAGCAAGGGCGTGAAGGAGTAGGGTGCTGTAAGTTGGAAGAAGAAGAATCACAAATTAAGACATAAATCTACTTGGCAGCCTCTCCTTTTCCCTTTGGGAGGCTTGGCTTTTCCAAATACGGCACATTTTCCCACTTTTTTCTTTCTCAGCTTCAAATGAATTTTTGTGTTTGTAAGTATATCTCTGAACAACAATGAAAAATAAACTGATAGTGGTCCCTCGGCTGCAGTAAAAGCAGTGAAATAATATCCTTCCATTGATGTGAAGAGATGAAAAGGCTCTGACTTAGAATGTCTTAACAGCAGACCATTTAAAAAAATATTAACAGGTCAGAGTTGAATATGCATCCATTAGATAGCAAGGACAGATGGAAGAATAGACAAATATCCAAACCTAAGCACAAATCTCTGCCAAAAAGCAAAGGAAAATTCAACATAGTCCATTTTACTTGGGTATACATTATTTTGGAACTGTCAATCAGCCCCACTGCCTCCTCTTCTATGAAGCCTTCCCATATTACCCCAGCCACAATGGCTTTTTGCCTTTTCTGCCTTTCCATGTAATTTTGTGTTACCCAAATAAGATTCTTCTTTGGGTTACTCAAACACCATGCATCTGTGAGCACCTACCATATTCAAGGTACTGTTCTATAGGCCATATAATGATTTAGAAAATACAGCCCTACTCCTCAGATTCTTAATCCCTACTAGGCAGCTGTTTCTGTGGACAGTTATTTTAGCCTGTGCCAAATGCCGTGGCATATCTTATGTTCTTTACTAATCTTCAAGTTCCTTGTGGACAAAGTTATTTCCACTTCTCTCTTAGGCCTCCATCAGGCATTGGCCACCACTGTGCTCAGCATATACAAATGCTTTATAAATGCTTTATTGAGCCCCCACCTTTGGGGACTAACTTCAAAACTTGGTGGATGGATGAGCAGCACCTTTTCCATACTGGGTCTGTCCCCATGCCCATTTGCTTCTCTTTCTGACCAGTCTCCAGCAAGCTTCTGCAGTGAGGTTCAAAGAATTGTGTTCTTGCCCCTTTATTCATTCTGTCTTCATAAACTTCCATGTAAGATAGGCACACTAAACCTGAAGACTGTTCTCTATTACATAGATACTAATAAGCACAGTCATTCAGTTTTCTCCCCATTCTTCCTCCCCTGCTGACACTGCCAAGATAGGTGGTTTGCTTTTCCTTTAAGTACATTTTCTGACTTTAAGACAGTTGTGGAAATCTTTTCTCATTGTACATTCTCTGGATGACCAGTTTGCTTCTTTTCGCTTTATAGTATGGTTCGTTCCTTTCTTAAAGTTATCTGATCTGTGAAAGAGTACTTCCATTCATGAAGAACTTTATGTGCTGGTCGACTTAAATTTAAAGCTCTAAACATTGGCAGAGATATTAAACCAAGAGTTGGAATTATAGTGAGGAAGCCCATTATCTTATTTTGGACTACCCCAAAAGCAGACTCTGAGAGAAGGATTTGGGTGCAAGGATTTGGAAGGTGATCCCAGGAAACACAGAGAGGGAATGAAGAAATAAAGCAAGGAAGGAAAGAAAGTCAACAGAGAGTGTGTTGATAAATATATGGCCACTCTGGCCCACTGGGCTCAGTCTTGCTGAGGACCTCTTGGGACACTACACAGATGCACCTCAGTTTGATTCACCTAGGGGTAATGAGGCTGGGGAATGTACCCACCAACTCCATTCCCCCCCTCTTTGATTTAAAGACTGCCCTTGGACATTAATCCCTGTCTTGTCTAGCATGCTTCTGAAACTAGAAAAAGCCCTCAAGCAGAGAGTTGCAGGGGCTTGAGATAAGAAGTCTTAGCTCATACAGGAAACTGAACCCTGAAGCTGCAGGTGACCTCCCGAGTGATTGAGGGCATATGAGCAGGCCCCAACAGCAATTGCTGTACCCACCAATGTATAATGGAACTTGGTATGTAGCAGGCCCCACCCTCTAGAGACTGAAAGAATATTGTACCTGGATCAGGGATCCAGCTAACAGTGAATGGGACTGAAATTCAGCCCACATTCTGTTTGCCAAACTGCATACTCCAACATGGGACTGCATCCACCTGGAAGAAATAGAGTTCTTTTTCAAATTTGCACCAAAGTAGCAATTGGGCTAGTAGTGGCCCTGATTATACTACCTTAATATTACAAGAGATGCCAAAACAATAGCGATATTATACGGTCTAATTTTACATACCACAGTTTCCTTGATGTGGAAAACAGGTGACACCAGAATAAAAAGGCAGCAAAAGCAGCCAGATTTTGCTTTAGGTAATAGGCTTTTTTGAATATACAAGTGATTCTTAATGCAAATATTATTTTTGCTACTACCCAATTCACAGTAATTCTCTGAGATCCTTTGCAACAATAATTAATGTGTGCTTTATTATGAGATTTTTATTCTATTCCCAGAGAAGATACTAACTTTTTTGAAAGCTTATTTTGGGACAAAAAGTGCTAGTTGGGGAAGGGCAGAGAGAGAAGGATGGTGAGAATCCCAAGCAGACTCTGTGCTCAGCATGGAGCCCTGCAGAGGGTTCAATGTGAGGCTCAATCTTATGACTGTGAGATCACAACCTGTGCTGATATCAAGAGGCAGACACTTAACTGACAGCCACCCAGGTACCCCATTAACTTTTTGCCTAATAGAAAAAGGTGGCCCTGTCAAATTGTGCCTTGTGCTATCTTTGCCTGTCACTGGAATTTGGCACGTGGTGTGCCTGACCCAGAGAACATTTTCACTTGATTAGAGTCTTCTTTCCAAATCCATCTCATGAGTGAGTCTCGTAGACTCCTCAGTGCCCCCATTGGAGGGATTGGCCTATGGGTGATGTCGATGATTATTTCACAGTTTGGAATTTCAGTCAGCATTGTGGCTCCTGCTTCCCACATTTATATTAGATACATTGACTTTGCTGAGTATGTTTCCTGCACTTGCCTGTGCTTCTGGGCAAGAGCTTTTAATGTTCTTTCTCTTCCACCAACTGTGGTTTGCATGTTTTCCATCTGACTGCTAAATGGCAGGATGCCTTTATCCACCTCACAAACAAATTGAATTTTCTGATCTTAAGTTATTTATTTGGTCTTTGAAATCCTATAACTTGTCCCAGTTATTCATACTGACTGAATAACTCCAGCAGCATGAAAGAGCCCAGGGGTAGTCTCACATAACCAAACTCAAGTCAAGGACCCTTTAAGTTCTGACAGCTCCAGGACCTTGTGAAGACCCTACTGAAGGCTTTTCTATTTTAGCTATTGTTAACTTCCTAGAATAAAAGAAAGTTAGGTCTGGATAAGGCCTTGGACATCATCCCAAAGTGGCATCTCCTGTCTGTAGCTTGTAGATTACAATATCTTACTGTGATTTGATGTTGAGAAATTACTTTTTAAAAGGCTAAAATACATTCACTATCTCATAATGGCTTTACTGGAAAGAGGAAGAGGCATATGGACCATGAAGAGCAGCAATTCCCTGATGGATATCCCGACATGACCTTGAGATTGTCTTTTGTTACTTTATTCTTAATTTTTGATGACTGTGATCATGGCCTTAGCTCTAACCCTGGATGCTCTGCAGATACAGTGGGCAAGGGATGGCAATTGGCACATAAATGCACTTTGAACACAACAAAATTTTGTCCCATGCACTAGACATGTTCTTCTCTTCCCTATAAACTGTGAACAGAGATGACAGTTTCCCATTTTGACAATAGGTACAGGAAAGTACTATGTTGGCAAATGAAATAATCAAAGAGATCTTATAGTCCAGGTGCTTGATTTTATATTTACTTAAGTTAATGATTAAAATAGATGGACAAATCCATTTGCCTTCTGCATATAAGAAGCAATTTTGTTTGCTATTATAAAGGTTCTTCTATCGATATGTAACCCGTTATCACGTTGCCATTTATGTTCCTGACTTGAAATTTGATATTTCAACTCCTATAACAACTTCTTGGGCTTTAAGGATTCAATCACAGTGATTTTTTTTAAATAATTGGAACCACTTGAGATAATGGAATAGTGGCTTTGAGGGTCAAAAGAAAACCTCAGTTTAAGTTCCACTGACTAATTTTATCACCTTAGTCAAGTTATTTCATTCTTTAAACTTGCCCCCATCTGAAAAGCTGGGGCATAGAAATGTTGAGAGATTTAAATGATAGATGTATTTTGCCTTATGTTAAGTTTATTTATTTTTGAGAGAGAAAGAAACAGAGTGTGCATTGGGGAGGGGCAGATTGAGAGGGAGACAAAGAATCTGAAGCAGGCTCCAGGCTCTGAACTGTCAGCACAGAGCCTGACACAAGACTTGGACTCACGAACCATGAAACCATGACCTAAGTCAAAGTCAGAGGCTTAACTGACTGAGCCACCCAGGTGCCCTGATAAATGTCTTTTTAAAACTAATATAGTGTCTGAAATATAACAGATCGAGATTTTACCAAATTATCTATCTATCTATCCATCTTTTTATCTCTATGTCTCCCAACTTTTTTATAGGGCTAGAGTAACACACTCAATATTTCTCTCTGAGTTAAAAAAAAAAAAAAAAAAAAAAGAGGCCTATGAAAATTGATAACATTTTGCATATTTTCTTTCAAGGAGTATTTTGTCCTTTGTAAGTCAGATGCTGAGGTTCACGTTTTTGAGAATTGCAAGTAGTCCTTTTCTCCCAGTGTTCCTTCCAGTGCTAGACTCTACATGAGTGCAAGAGTTCAGCAGAATTTCAGGATTGGGTTTTCTGTTTTTGTGTTTAGAATTTCAGGTTTTGATAAATCTACTGAATCATTGCTTTTAACTCTAAACTACTCTTCTCCTTTATCATGAGGGCTAGTAAAAACAAAAGGACTTTCTAATTTGCCTCTATGACATTTATAGGTGTCAGTTCTCTTAGTGGATTTTTTTTATCTAAGAAAGGTCACCCTATGTTGTCTGGTATTATGTTGTATTAAGGCTGTTCTCTGTCCTTCCGCCCTTGGTGCAGAAACTGGTAAATACAGTTAGTTCATCATCAGCCTCTCTCTACCCAATCAATCAACTGTGATTCACTGACAAACACTCTTGGCCAACATCTGAAGAAATTGGACAAGTTGTTTGTGGGGTTTATTTTCTTTTCTTTTCAATGGAATTGTTTTAGAGCTCTACTGCAAAGCATTGAAGAGAAAATACGAATTTTTGTCTTGCAAATGCTAACATTTGTTGAGCATATCTGAAGAGTGGACAAGTGAGAAGTCTTTTTGTGAAATCCTCAGTGTTGGGTCTGTAGACATATGTTTGCCTTTTCTTTCTCTCCCCCATGTATAGAGACACACATGAGGCCAGCCCACTATGGAATTCACTGTGTGGGGGGCCCAGCTCCTCATGACTGCTTTAGACACTGGGTCCTACTTGAGTTCAGGAGAATGTTGTATGTGCCATGGAACTCCCTGACAAGTGTGGAAAAGTCATCTGTGGACCCCTTCTCAGAATAATCTTTTTAAAAAGAATAAAATATATAATATGTCAAAGGAAACCAGTACATTGAAATATAGTTATCAAAGTATTTTATTATGCTATGTACTTTTTCACTCCTACATAAAATAACAAGATCTTGTAGCAGGTCAAATAATCATCATAATTCCAAGTAATAATGAGCATAATAATTGGAGATGTATGAAACAACAGTGAAATGACATGAAAATACCCATGATTCTTACCTGTGACAAAGTCATAAGTATTACTTCTATTATTGTGATTTGTTTTGTACATTTATAAACAAAGGAATGCTAAATTTCAGAGATTGACAAAAATAAAGATGTCCTTTTTTTTTCCCCCATTCAAGTTTATAGATCTTCCTGAATTCTACCTCACCAACCCCTTGAATGTTCATGGCCCACAGTTTAAGAATCCTAGCACCTCCACTCCCAGTGTGTGAATCAAGCTCTCTGGTTAGAGATTCTCACAGTCTGGCCTCCCTCATTGCCAAAGTTGCAAGGATTCAAGAGTCAATTCCTTGCCAGTGGTGAGAGGCAAAATCTGAACCTTCAAAACCAAAGCTGTACTTAAGAGAAGGGCCTTTTGTCTTTGCTGACAATGGAAGGGATTCACAGTGAAAAGATCATTGTGTACCTTGGATATTTGGTTAATGTGCCTTTGAAGGCCCTGGATCATACCACCTGGAGAATTCACCTACCCCCTGCAGACTTTAATGCCACCGCATAGCAAATATTGAAGGGGAAAAGGCAGATCAATGTATTTAGTCCACAGAAAATAAACACTTTTCCAGTTTATTTCTCCACAGCAGCGAAGTTCATCATGCTAGATCATGCCATAGGCGAGCCTTGAGAGAGAAGCCTGGGATGCTTGACCCAGGCACTGTCTGGGTGTTCCCAGCATTACCTTCTCTCTGTTTGTTGTCTATCCCCATCGCTCCTCCATCTCTGCCTGGCTCAGAGTCAGCTCTAAACCAAAGGGCTAAAGGCAGACTTCCTCTATGAAATCCTAAAGCTGTCCTAGGGCTCTCCCACTGGGTGATGGCAGTCACACTGATGGGGACAATCACTGCCACCTTCCTCCCTCCTCTTTTCTCCTCAGCTTCTGCCAAGCCGTGACAGCTCTGGAAGCTGAGATCTTTTCTTTGACTCCCGTGCAGGTCTTCATGCCGTGCACTGCTGCCAAGCCATGGGGCCAGCTCTAGGAATGTGTTTTTAATATTCATTGTTCGCTCTGTTACCGATGTGTGCACTGCAATTATTGTAATTCTTTGCACATGTGTTGTTATGAAATGGGTGCCTTTCAAGCTATGCCAGCTTACTTTTTTTCTTTCTGAAACTCAAATATATTATTTCTACCTATGTTTCAGTTAGTTTGCCATGCTTCTTTATTTTATTTCAAAGATCAGTCTGGGCGGCGAAGAGTGGTGTGCGCACAAAGCAAGGTCTGCCTGCTTTTCTCATGGTAGAACAGTTGCTTTTGATTTAGGCTTGTGTGGTTTTTACCTCACTGGCTTGTTTTCTTCTTTCCATGTGCACGAGCAAGCCAACTTTCAGACATACACATCCCATATGTGCTGCTCCTGGAGTAGCCATCTGCACCCAGGGGAAGGCACATGTGTAGTGTGCAAAGCAGACATGCATACATGCGCATGCAAACAGCATTTGGTTGGAAGGTTTCTTGGATATTAGGGTTTTTTTTCCCCTTTTAGTGGTAAGGAGGAAAAGGAGATCTAGAGAAGTCATTTTCTTTCTTTTTTTCTTTTTTTAACTTTAATTGGGCCTTTTCTGGCACAATCTAGAAACTTCAGCCACTAGGGCACAAAAAGAATTATATGCCTTTATTAATACAGATTGTCTTCCTTTTGTTTTTAATTTTTTATCAAAGAAAAGTAGCAAATGTGAAACTGGATTTTAAAATCTGTTAATATTTTTTAAGCTTCTTAGGATAATGACAAAACCTTACTTTTTAAGTAAATTAAGAATAACTATAGTTTTGCCTTTGAGAACTTACTCTTGAGGTTCACTAAAGCTAAATTAAGAATAAAACAGTGGAGGGGTCTACTTGGTAAGCATCACCACCTATTCTTTCATACATATTCCTTTCTTTAGAGAGCCTTAAGCCACTCTCCGTTTTTGCCAGGCAGAGAAATCTGACCCTTGTCTGCTAAGCATTTTATTTTCATTGTTAACTATTTCCATTTGTCACCATGAAACATTATTATTTTAAGGTAGCAGGGAAGCAGGGCTGCTTGCTGCATAATGGTGCTGTAACTCTTGTAGCAAAGAAGGAATCAAAGAAACGGGACAGTGGCTAATGTGGGAGATCACATGAGCAAGAAAGAAACATGCAGAGAGACAGAGAGAGGAAAGGAGGTAAAGGGAAGGAGGGAGGGAGAGAGGAAAATGGAGATGGAAAAGGAGAGAGAGAGAGAGAGAGGCAGGAGGAAATATACTCAGAGATAAAAACAGACCTCTGCAGAAAAGCTAAAATTTCCATGAAAAGATTCATGAAAGGATGATATAGCTGTTGCTAGGGAGCTGGGAGGAGAGTAGACAGATAACACACCCACTAAAGATTTTTTAATGTAAACCTGCATGTCTTTGTTTGCATCGTCCCTCCAGTGAGAAGACTGGATAAAGAGGAAAGGAAATATGGTGAAGCCATTTTCTTAGATACACAGTTTTAACAGAACCCTCTGTAGCTGTTGTGTTGAGGGCATGCCTGGGGTTTAAGGGCATAGTCTCACTCCCCAGAATTCCAGAGCCAAGGCTGTACCCATCCAGTTATGGGGAATAATAGCCCCACTCCCATGTACATGATGGCTCTTAGACAACCCAGATGTGGCAGGTCCTGCCTTCCCCTAAACTAAGAAATGTATTTTAATGAGATGTGTGTTTAGTCTTACTGTTACTCAGGCTTAGGTTTGAAGAAGGAATCTGGTGCTGGGGCAAACCAGCAGTGGCCCCTCAATGTATTGCTCCCAGTGAAATTCAGAGGAAGTGGCATGGGAGTCAGTGCTACTCCAAGGTCACCTGATCACGTGCCTACATAGTTAGGGTTCTCCAGAGAAACAGAACATATAGAATGTATATATGTATATGACAGATTTATTTTTATTTTAAGCAATTGGCTAATGCAGTTGTAGATGCAGGCAAGTCCCAAATCTGCTGGACAGTGTATCAGGCTAGAAAGTGTGGCAGGTATCAGTGTTACAGTTGTGAGTCCAAAGGCAGCCTGGAGGCAGAATTCCTTCCTCTTCTAGAGATCTCCACCTTTTTTCTTAAGACCTTCAACTGATTAGATGAGGCTCACCCACATTATGGAGGATAGTCTGTTTTACACAAAGTCTATTGACTTAAATATTAATCACATCTGAGAAGAATTTTTACAGCAACACCTGTTGTATTTGTACCATAGCCTAGCTAGGTTGTTGCATAAAATTAATCATCACACAGCTCTATGATATAACTGGGGTGAATAATATTCATCCCTTCACTGACCCAACATAGCAAAGATTCAGAGGTATGAGGTAGGCATATGTCCACATGGTAGCCAGTGTGATAGAAACTGGGATCTTTAGTTAGTATAGTTGCTGCTTTGTTCTACCCCAAGAAAATTCCTTCCAGAATTAGGTCTTTGAAAGGAGTCTCCTCTAAGAAATCTATCCCTGTCCTAAACTCAATCCCCTTCTCTAATCCAGACAGTCTTTACTCCATACAACCCCTTATTTAACTCCGTCAGTTGGATGTGCCAGCCACCATCACTGGAAACTTCACTCTCCCACACCCCATGGTGCATCCTCTGTCTGCACTCTGAAACAGTGTCTCATACTCTGGCTTAATGTTCACTGAGCTATCCCTGCTCATTTGTGGGCTCTAGAAGGGCTGAAGAGTCAACTCAACTCCTGTGAGAGAAAACAAATATAGGTGCTTCAGTTCTTGCTCAGTCTCCTCAAAAGTGAAAGCTTTGGCTTGCTTATCTATAAGTAGGGTTGTCAGATTTAGAAAAACAAACAAACAAACAAAAAACATGACTTTAGATAACAAACAGATGATTTTTAGTATAAGTATATCCCATACTCAGGACATACACTAGAAAGTTATTCATTGTTGATCTAAAGTTGATGCCCTGTAACATTTGAATTTCAGATTAAGAACAAATAATTTTTGGTAACAATATGTCCCATGTAATATTTGGGTTGTACTCTTACAAAAAAAGTTATTCCTTGTTGATCTGAAATTCAAATTTAAGCAGGCAATTTGTATTTTCTCTGGCAGTCCTACAAGATGACTTAAAACATAAAGACATTCCTCTGGCTCATTCAATATTTTTTTCTCAGGGACTAGATTCCTTGGGCTGGTTTCCTGTCTAATAATAGATACTTTTTTTTGTAAGCAAGCCTGTCAGTCTTGTTTCTCTCTAACAATAGCTTCTTTTTTTTTTATACTTTTTTTTTAATGTTTTATTTATTTCTAGGAGAGAGAGAGAGAGATAGCTTGAGCAGGTGAGCGTCAGAGAGAGAGGGAGTCACAGACTCTGAAACAGGCTCCAGGCTCTGAGCTGGCAGTCAGCACAGAGCCCGACGCGGGGCTTGAACCCATGAACCGTGAGATCATGACCTAAGTGAAAGTCAGATGCTTAACCGACTAAGCCACCCAGGTGCCCCTCTAACAATAGCTTCTGACCACCTTTCTTCCTAGTACCAACTGCCCTGGAGGAATAGGGCCACTCCAGCTTTATTTCTCCCCCTAATCTGGGTATGGTGGGAAGAATATCCAATTTGCCCTATTGAGGTCATTATATTTTCAGAGAAGGGATCACTGACATCCCTGGTCACCCACACTCAAGACTCTAGAGCCAGGGGCACCTGGGTGGCTCAGTCAGTTAATCATCTGATTTCAGCTCAGGTCATGATCTCACAGTTTGTGAGTCGGGCTGTGTGCTGACAGCTCAGAACCTAGAACCTGCTTCAGATTCTATGTTTCCCTCTCTCCGTCCCACCCCTCACCTCTCAAAAATAAACATTAAAAAAAGACCGTTGAGCTATCCTCAATTCTCTCTTTCTTTTGGTCCCTCTGCCAAGGCTTTATTCATATTGTCTTTTATATCCTTTCCCCATTATCTCAGACATCCCTTTAATTCATATTCATTATTGTTCAGAGAGGTAACAACATGAAGCTCTGACTTTTTTCTTCCTACCATGGCACCTGCCTTCTATAGTCCATCCACCACAATCGATGTCCTAAAGTTCAGTATCCTTGTGAACATTCAGACACTCCCAAGGCTCAGAAGCATTCTGTTTCCAGAATGTCTGCCAAATGAAGTTCTCTATTTTGACCTACCTCAAGTTTAACCCAGCTGTCACACATTTTTTCTGTAAATAGAGAGTAAAGTTTTTAGTTGTTGAGGGCTATATAGGTTCTGTCACAATTACTCAATTCTGCTATTGTTGCATGAAAACAGCCATTGGAGTACATCAGTGAGTGAGCATGGCTGAGTTCCAATACAACTTTATTTATCAAAACAGACTGCTGGGACATATTTGGCCCACAGGCTGCAGTTTGCTGATTCCTTCTCTAGCTGACAAATCAAACCTGTTCTCCCAAATCCCAGTGCAAGCGTTATTTTCTCTATAAAGCACTCCCTGTTCCACCCAGTTGGAAGTGACTCCTCCTTCACTTCATGCACTCAACACTTTATGTCTTTTTGTGGCTATGTCCACGTTCTGCCTTGAACAGAGTCCATGCTTCATCTCTCTGTTGGCATATTTGGCATCCGCTGCAGAAGTCACTGTAATCCTTTTCACAGGTAGATGTTCAGTAAGAAAGTAGTGGTAGGAAGAATAATCAAAAGCTATGGGACAGTGAGTCTAGAGAAAGGGCAGAGGCTTGATCAACTACAGCCTGCTGCTCTCCTTGGGAAAGTGTAAGTTCCCATGAAGACCATGTATCAACATGAAATGCCTTCTGGAGAAGCCCAACTTCCAGGCCAGTTAGTCATTTAAACACATAGAAGCCTACCCCTCGAAAACAAATTAGCTAAGCATTCAATTCCCCAACGAAGAATGTTGGTATTGCAAATGGATTTGGACTGAAACCATTTTCCTTTTTGAAACGCACCCAAGTTCTAAAAGAAATAGCTTCACCTGATCTGAACTGTCAACACATTCCTCTAAAATCCATCCCTTGAGAGAACCTTGTTACCTGCTATGGCTCAAAGTGCACATGACTGCAAAACATCTGAGTTTTTCGAAGCAGGGCTACAAACAGCCAGGCCCTGTGTTCACAGAAAAGGTTTCAAGCTGGGAAGAAAGACCTGAGGAAAAGAGCAACAATACAAGCATTTTTTTTTTTTAGCAAAATAGCTAAGAAAGTTCAAAATTACTTTAAAGTTAGTGCTCATTGAAAATGGCGAGGAAATTTATTTCTCTAGTTCATTCATATTTTTATCAATTTTTGGAGTTAGGGATGGTTTAGTTACTACATACTTTATTTTGTCTCTGTAATCATTATAAGTACATGCCATGTCTTCTTAATTAATCTGCAGGTTTCTCAAAGGGAAGATACACATTTTCTTTTCTTGCATACCTCCTACAGCAGTATAATACCAGGGCGACAGCAAATGCTCAATAAGCATACAATCAATAAATGAATATATGAGACGTATTAATCTGCTAAAACCCTTGGTGAGGGAATTAAGTTATTCAAGTTAATTTTTTTAAAGAATTCTCTTCTCTTGGTATCCTGATCCCACCTCCTTTTCAACCACCAATTAGTACCTCTATTTTAACTCCTTTGGAATTTGTATAACAATAAGAAAGAAAAAGCAAAATTTTGCTTGCAGCTATGTTTTATTAGATTTAAGCCTTCTTTGATGGCAGGACACAACACACCAGCATTTGGATAGATGAAAAGCAGAACTTTTTGTTACTTGCCAAATGAGAGCAGGCTGCCAGGCAGGGCCACACAGAGGCTTACACCAGGGGGTGGGGGCAGTTTATATATGGCAAGCAGTGTGGGGTTAACTAGGTTGAGCAGGCTCCCTGTGAATTGGCTGATTTGAATAATTTCACAGGCTCCAGGACTTAAGAGTTGTTTCTGGCTGTCTGGTAGTTGGCCCAGGGGCAATTAGGTCTGCTGCATAGACTCCAGGAGTGTAAGAGTTCCATAAAGGAAGTCACCAGGAATGTGGACTTGAGCTGCTCAAAAGGGGGAACTGACTGACTTCTAAGCCAGACCTCAAAACTGGATCAAGACACGTCTTTTAAAAGTGATATTATGTGCTATAACACCCTCACCTATATTTCATAAAAGCAGGGGACTCCCTGTATTGTTCTTGTCGCTGTACCCCGATGCCGAGGAGATCGAAAGCACTCACAATTGAGTAAATTTAACAACTCCACATTTTCACTGCTACAACAGGGCAGGAGGGTGGTCCACTGAGACTGCTAGCCTGAATTCAATACTTTCATTAGGTATTAAGACTTGCGCTATAAGAAAAAAATGTAGTGAATTCTACTAGTCAGGAAAAAAAAGTGAATAAGGTCAGTATTGTCTGTCAAGAGATAATATCCATAATCCAGAATGTTTTCGTTTCATTAGAATGACAGACACAAATAAAATGATCAATGTTTATTGAACTGATCAAATCTGAGAGCAGAATGCCATTTGGGGGTAAGAAAATTGGGAATGAGAGAAACAGAAACTGGCCAAATGCCAGTTAAATTGAAGTGGTTTTATGGAGTAGAAGATAACAAAGCTTCAAAAGCCACGCAGGAAAGGAAAGGTAAGAAATGAGCCTGGATAACAGAAGCTCATGAGCTCTGGAAAGAAAGTCACTGATTTTGTAAGATCACATGACAGACACTAAGAGCATTTTGGGGGTGGTTATCATGGCCTGTTGACCCAAAAAAAAAAACAACAAAAAAAAAACCTTCGAAAGAAAATACATCTAGTACGTAGTGTACATAAATAGTAAATAATATCTTAGAACTGTGAAAAGTAAATTGTTAGCCATGAATGCAAGAAAACAGACTTAAAGAAATGATATTATACCACTACAGTGTTTCTGTGAGAAGTAACACGAAATGACAAAATGTGGGGTTCATGAAAAACCCTAGAAAATTTTAGATAACTCCACGTTAAGTTAATTTAAATGATTTCTTCATAACAGGACCAATAGATTCTTTATTATGTTAACCTATGTTGGGAACCTCCAAGAAGGAAGTGTTGTGGGAGGGTCCTAGCCGTAGAAGCCTCCCCTTCTCTCATGGAATAGCACATGTAACTCTTGTTCCATAGAACACTCTCTGATAAAGCCTAACATGATTTTCTTTCCACATCTGTGTTAGCAAGATGAGTTATTTTATTCTGTCAGAGAACTGACAGATGTCCAACTGCATTCTGGAACACATAAGCACCATCCTGCCTCTTAGGGACTAACTAAAAAATTCTCCGTATGTCGAATATAGGTATTTATGTCCTCTGAGAAAATACATCTTGGGACATTTTGGGGAAAGATTAAATACATATGATAAGATCAGCTCTCCTCAGTGCTAAAAAAATTAAAAATAAAAATGAAGATTTGAAGCAACATATGGTGAACAATGAGAGAACATCACACCGATCCTAGTGTTAACCACTGTTCCATAATGTTCCTGTTCACTTAATTAGAAGCCTAGAAAAAAAATCAGCTTAAAGCCTGAAACCAGAGAGCAAGCTAAAAATAATATTAGCGACTAGAATTTCAGTTTCTACAAGTCTTTGCAAACTGTGGCAGTGACTTCTATTGAATAAGAACCTGGTTAGGACATCAAATAATATAGAATATCAGCATTTAGCTACTTAGCTTGACATGTCAAGCAGAGGCAAAAGCTGTAGTCAGCATTCCAGGAACAGTAGAATATGATAGGCAGGTCTTTGCCCAGCAATTTACCCAGTGATTCTGAGATAAATGGTCTGTCTCTCTTTTTTTGCTATAAACTTCTTGCAAAATTTTGTGTTTCTAATATCCTAATGGGGCAGTTGTTTATTGACATTTTTAATCATGTAAGGTCATTTCATGACCTTCAAGAAACTACTGACATTATTTTTGAATCTTTATTTAGACTCCCACTAAATATTTATATGTTTATACGAGTCATAAACACATAGCCATGGAAGCTACTCTGAACTTACTGATGTTACAGGGAAAACAGCCCAGAGGAAGTTGATGGGTTTCAGTAACACCTCCAACAATGGCTTCTTTTATTGAAATATTGATTGAGTACATACCATGTGCTATGTCTTTTGTCCCCCAGCCTGCTCAGCTCCATCATTAAAACTAAATGGCCAGGGCAGCCTAGGCAATCAGGCAGCTTTCAAATTATTTTCAGTGGCAAAGGGAATAGAATGAAAGTCACATAGCCACAGGTATCAAACAGGCATCCTGAGCTCATGTATTGCCATTGGCTAAATGAACTCACACCTAAGAAACCATGCCTTTAGAAAACTCAGGTATACCTATATTCCAGATAGCAAAATTAGAAACACCATTCCCAAAGGGGCAAAGAAAATGACGTTTCTTTATTTTCCTGTAACTGTGGTGACCAAAATTGGGACAAGTCCAGTTTGCACCTTTTGTCCCAGTGTTTCAACTGGTCTAACATTTCCCTCAGACTTTTAATTTTTTTAAGAAGAATTATTAATAGCTGCACTGGTAGCTCTCTACTTTGTATTTTCAGCTTCTGACATGATTGTCTGGTAATGTGGGAGCTGTGTGAACAGATTTTGTTTTTACTTTAACCTTCCTTTCAAAGACAGCATGCATGGCACTTGCTGGTAAACACAGTGTCTTCAGGCAAGAGAGAGCTAGCTCATGAAGTTAATTCCTCCCAGTTTGGGTACTGATAGGAGAAAAGACTCAACAGCACTGCCCCTACTGGCCCTTCTTGGGTTCACCACTTGTGCTGTGGCCTACACTGCTCCTACACCCTTCAAAATGCATGAAGCCATTAGCCATCAGTTGGCAAGTTCAGTAGAAATGTGAGACTTCAAGTTTAGGGAAACATGAATGGGAGCTGGATCCTGGGCCATCTTTTTTAATTAATTTATTTATTTTTGTAACATTTATTTTTGAGAGACAGAGCGTGAGCAAGGGAGGGGCAGAGAAAGAGGGAGACACAGAATTTGAAGCAGGCTCCAGGCTCCGAGCTGTCAGCACAGAGCCCAACGCAGGCCTCAAACCCAGGAACTGTGAGGTCATGACCTGAACTGAAGTTGGATGCTCAACCGACTGAGCCACCCAGGTACCCCTGGGCCATCTTATCATAGAGCTTATAGAGAGCAGCCTGAGTACTCTCATTACATGGTTTTGTTACTTACTGTTTGGTGTATGTACATATATCAGCAGCAATTATTATTTAGTAATTTTGTTTTACAACAAACTCAGTAGCAAAGAGGCAAAAAAAAAAAAATGTGTAGCAAAAACCTAAGTTCTGAATTTCAGTTTCACAACAAAGTTGATGATGAATGTGGACCTTGCAAAGAATGTTTAACAACACAACTTACCATCTATCACGAGGGCTAAGTGACACCACTCACCACATAAACACCAGAAAGACACACATCTTCTGAAGAAGTACCAGCATTTATTCTAAAAGTTAGAAGTTAATTTAATTTGTTCTCAGTATTCAAGAGTCTCTCATGGTTTGCCTCCCTCCCTCTCCCCAACTATTTTTCCCCTTCTCCTCCCTCTTGGTCCTCCTTTAAGTTCCTCCTAATCCACCTATAAGTGGAAGCATATGGTATCTATCTTTCTCTGAGAACAAACTGAAGCCTGATGGGAGGGAAGGGGGGTGATGGGCATGGAGGAGAGCACTTGTTGGGATGAGTACTGGATGTTATATGGAATCCAACTTGACAATTAACTATGAAAGAAAAAAATAAAGTCCAAATGAGCTGCAAAAAATAAAAAATAAAAAAATAAAACATGAAATATATGTATTAAAAAAGAAGTTAATTTAAAACTATATCCAAAAATGACCAAATGTATGCCTACAGAAAGTGCATTTACGTATCACTCCGGGAAGCATAACTTTTCATTTACCTCACATGATTGTTTTTCTTCATTAGCTTCACCTATTTTGGATTCTATGTTTTCTTTTGGACAAATGAAAAGTGAAATGATAACTGTTCATGTGTTGGCTCCATTAGCAGAAGAACTGCACAGTTGAATGATATTAGTTTTATGCCAGTGTCCTAGATAAATCAAAGAGAAAATTGGCTTTAATAAAGGTGTTCTTTTTCTTAATTCAATTCATGAAATCAAAATACATATTTTGGATATCCATTCTGACATTACTGTGAATTCAGGTAAGAAGTTTAATATTAAAGATAAAATTTTTGTTATATATAAACACACATTTTAGCAGAATACAGTATTGTGAGAAAAGCAACATTCTTAGTAAATTAAGAAACCTTTGGAGCAGATATGTCTTTGAATTTGCATCCTAAAAAACTGTTGTATTCTCCTAATCAAAATAGGAACTGTCATTGCCAAAATATATAAATATTATACACATACACACACAACTGAGCTATAAAACTTTGTGAGTAGGGCACCTGGGTGGCTCAGTCAGTTATGCATCCCATTCTTGATTTTGTCTCAAGTCATGATCTCACAGTTTGTGAGATCTAGCCCTGTGCTGAGCTCTGCAATGACAGCACAGAACTGCTTGGGATTCTCTCTCCTCCTGCCTCTCTCTGCCCTTCCCCCACTTGTGCTTTTTCTCTCTCTCAAAATAAGTAAATGAACCTTAAAAAAACTTATTGTGGCAGCTGGTGTTCAACATCTTTATGGAAATAATGCTTTCTTTGTTGCCTGCCATCTAGGTCTACCCCTAATGTTTGCAGAACCAATGGCAAGAATAGAAATGGAAACCCACATACTATAAGTCTTAAGTTTTTGTAAGTTATAAATCAAGCTAGCAAACTGCTAAATAAAATATGTTTGATCCTACTATCACAAATACACTTTCAGTAATAGCCTGAAAAGCCAGGTTGTAATTTAGAATCCGCAGAGTCCTTAAAATTCCTGTCTGCAATTGGTTCACCCAACCTGAGCTCTTCTTAATTCAGCTCCCTGTGGCACAGCAAGGGACCTCATACAAATAGGCAAGGAGATACCAAACTAGACCATGTGTCAAAGCTCTATCAAAAGCACCCGCTCTGGTTGCAACCCAAACAGCTATTCCTTACCCAAATCTTAAGCCATGGAGGGCTCATACCAGTAGTGAAGTCCACCCTTCAGGAAGGAAGTACCAAGGAAGTTGCTTGCCCATCTCTAGGAGCAGGTCTGGTCCATCTGGGCAAGGAATTCTTGGACCTTAGCCACCTAAGGGTATTTGTCTGATAGTACATGTCTTCTTGGCCCCTCAGATTGAAATTGAGCTGGAAAAGGGTCAGAAGTGAGATCTAAAATGTAGGGTCCTGGTCAGCAGTCTATTTTGTTCAGATTTAGATCTAAGAATAGTACTGACAACTAATCTTGGATGTTGTCTCTTCATCTTGTACATGAAGCTTCAGTGGATTAACAGACATTAGTCTTCTAGTTAAACCCTTCACATGTCAAATCTATTGCATCTTAAAAATATTTGAGGTTGTTTTTCTTTTTTGCTCTGTTAGCCACTTTTATTTATAGTTTGTGTTCAATGCAAATCGATCCCATAAAATGAGAAGTTACTGTGAAAGCATAAATACACAAACATAATATACAATCCAAAATAGTACCCTACATTCATGTTTGAAACAAAATGGAATGTTCATTGACACATACAGTTAGCTTGAGATCTGGTGGATATGGTTATTCTGATGTAGATTCCTAAAGATGGAAAAAAATGACTTTTGTTATTAAGACTACTGTGATCATATTAGATATTGGGACATCTAAGCATCAGTGCATGACCATGCAAACAAAAGACCTTAGAGTGTCTATTTTTAAAAAAGCTTTCTGTGCATTGAGGCAGTTGTGAAAAGATTTACTATCCAGAAAGAAGGCCACTTGAGGCTTAAGACCAGGTTTTAACTATCTAAAAATATTGACTAACAGAAAGTGTTCCAAATGTGGCTATCCTGATTCAGAGTTTTAAAGAAAAATATTTACAAAAAGAGTATGGAAGTTTTTTCTGAATATAATGTAGGTAAGCTTCCAGTCTTCACTTCATAAATACTTGATTTACACTTTTGGCTCTTGCACATATTTGCCGTTTAAAAAAATTAATGTTTTATTTTATTTTTTGGGAGACAGAAACAGATAGAGTACAAGCAGAGGAGAGGCAAAGGAAAGAGGGAGATATAAAATCCAAAGCAGGCTCCAGGCTCTGAGCTGTCAACACAGAGCCCAAAGTGGGGCTCAAACCCACAAACGTGAGATCATGACCTGAGCCAAATTTGGACGTTCAACTGACTGAGTCACTCAGGCTCCCCACACATGTTTGCCTTTTTAATTTCAAGATTTGTCAAGGGGCACTTCGGTGGCTCATTTGGTTAGGCTTCTGACTCTTGGTTTTGGCTGGGGTCATGATCTCACTCTTTGTGAGATTCATCATCTAGTCAAACCCTTCACATGTTTTTCAAACCAATGATATTTGGCATCCTCAACATTTTCTGTGTCAATAAAATAAGGTGTGGAATTAGATTCAATGAAGACTTGTTTTGGGGCACCTGGGTGGCTCAGTCGGTTAAGTGTCCGACTTCGGCTCAGGTCATGATCTCATAGTTCGTGGGTTCAAGCCCCATGTTGGGCTCTGTGCTGACAGCTAGCTCAGAGCCTGGAGTCTGATTCAGATTCTGTCTCTCTCTCTCTCTCTCTCTCTCTCTCTCTCTGGCCCTCCCCTGCTCACACCGCCTCTCTCAGAAATAAATAAAAACATTAAAAAATTTTTTTAAATGAAGACTTGTTTTTTCCTTGTCACACTGGATGTCCACATGTCATTTGGATTGGATTTAGAATATGGAAAAATATAGATGTTTCTTGGCCTGAGTTTCTTAACATTAGAGATGTAGAAGGGAGAATGAGATCATGAAGAGACTAGCTGTTGACTGCAGAGCACCACCAGTAGCCAATAGCCATAGTGGTAGCATTAACTGGATTTGGAGCAGTCCAGGTGTTCTGGGAGGACTTACTTGAAAGTGTACAACACTTGTTTGATTTGAATAAAACTGCATGGGTAGGAGTAGTGGTAGAAGTAGCATCAGACTGAGCCTGGCCACCAACGCTCTGGCCACATCCTTTCCATAGGCATCAGTGCATGGCACATTTCAACTGGATGCAGTGAGTGGAGAATCGCTGGCTCACAGCAGGTGCAGACAAAGTAAAAAATGAGGTTTTAAAGAATCATTTGGAAAATCAACTTAAGTGCTCGAAAAAAGAATTGAAATACACTTTTTAGCATATTGATGCTGAAATATTTTTAAAACAGGTTACAGGCAACATACAAGGTCAAATAGGCATTACTTAGTGTGACTGAAATAGAACTCATGATTCCTTATTAAAGACGTTTCTCCATGGAATTTCCCATCTCATTAAACTATGCCATCAACATCACCTTCAACATATGTGCCTAAGCAAAAAATCTGATTTCTTGATTTCTCACTTCCTACCATCTATCCATTAGCGAGTCATTTTGATTCAACTTCTACCTCATATCCTAAAGCCATCTTCTCTTTACTGCCAACACCTTAGTCTAAGCTACCAGATTTGCATCTATTATGGAAAATGAACTGATGTGGCAAGGAGTCTAGTTCTGGTTCCTAGTGGTCACTGTTTTTACTTCTTTTCTGGATGTCTGAGCTAGCCTCTGAACAGGAAATGTCAATGGGCTGACTCCTGGTTAATTCTTTGACACCCTGCCACTATGGTCCAGCCACACTAGTTAACTTTTTGGTCCCTAAAAATGACAAACTCATTCTTGTCTTGGGGCCTCTACACCAGCTGTCTGGCTGTCTCTGTCCAAACAGGTCTTCCCCTTGTCTTAGCATGGCTGCCTGTTTCTTGTCATTCAGACCTCAGCCTACATGTCAGCTTCTCAGAGGAGCCTCCCTGATGATGCATTCTAACTTGGATCCACCCTGTCATGCTTTACTACATCTGCCTATTTTAATTGTCTGCATTACACATGTTTAGATGTACGTGTCATCTCCTCCTAGCTAAGATATAAACCCCATTGACAGCAGAAGTCTTGCTTATGTTGTGCATCTTTGTATCTCTACAATGGAGAATAGTGCCTGGTAGTCCAATAGAAGCTTGTCCAATGAATGGAGAAATAGAAGTTTCAGAACAGAACCTGATAATTTGATAAAAGGACTATCAAAATAATTCTACCTGACTGGTAATTTTGGAATCAAATACCATCTAAATAAATGGGTTATAATCTGAGAGCTTAGCACTTGTTTTAGGGATAGGAATTAATTGTATGATATTTGTAGTAGGATATAATCAAGATCTACTTTAAAAATATTGGGTGTATTATTTGTTTCATTTGTGCATCACTAAATGATTTATACCCTAATTTTAATGGGTAGTCCTAGAACTCAGCTGTTTAACTTTATGAAAGTCTGGTCCACCAATTAACTACCCTCTGCATGTGAAGCTTTTGGCCAGAATTTTAACAGAATCAGAATCCCTTGTGATACTCCAGTAAAGAAATTTATCAGTATTCTGAGAAGAAAAAGAGAAAAGCCAAAAAATTATTGCCTTAGACAAGAAATCTTGGATGGTAGACTATTTAATGCTTAATCTTTTGTATTTATCTCTCTCCTAAAAAGAAGAATGTGCTTCAGTTTGCAATTAGAGGGCAATGGGGACTGGAGTGATAGAGATAGGGAACAGAAGATGAGTGCACATGTGTGAAGTGCCCATTGACTAACATCTTGAAGTATTAACTGGTTCTAAGTTCCTTTCTTTTTCACTTTTCCTATGATGGTATTCTTTAGTTCCATGAGATATAAGTCTTCATTAACCCCAGGAAGAATGTATTAGTTCAGAGCTCAAATTGAAGCAATGGTGTGTTGGTAAATGTTCAGGAAATGACTCCAGAGAAAGAGTCCTGATTTATAGTGTTTGTTCATTTCTGTACTGTAAGTAACCCCAGGATAGCTGATTTCAAGCTACCAATGAGACCACTTAATGTGTTTAGGAGGAGATGCTAATAATTAGTTTTCATGAGCTAGTATGACCACTGAATCAAAACTACAAATTCCATTTCAAATTCATAAATTTTGATGCACATACAAGACAGAAAAAAATAATAGATAAAATGAAGTGGATCAGTTTCACATTCTATCCCAAGACATTAAAAAAGAAACAGTTTTTTTCTTAAATAGTTTATTGTCAAGTTGGTTTACATATAACACTTAGTGCTCATCCCAACAAGTGCCCTCCTCCATGCCCATCACCCCCTTCCCCTTTCCGTCACTCCCATCAGCCCTCAGTTTGTTCTCAGCATTCAAGAGTCTCTCATGGTTTGTCTCCCTCCCTCTCCCCAACTATTTTTCTCCTTCTTCTCCCACATCGTCCTCCATTAACTTCCTCCCAATCCACTTATATATGCAAATATATGGCATCTGTCCTTCTCTGCCTGACCTGTTTTGCTCAGCATAACACCCTCTAGTTCCATCCATGTTTTACACATGGCCAGATTTCATTCTTTCTCATTGCCATGTAGTATTCCATTGTATACATATACTACATCTTCTCGATCCATTCATCAGTTGATGAACATTTAGGCTCTTTCCGTGTTTTGGCTATTGTTGAGAGTGCTGCTATAAACATTGGGGTCCATGTGCCCCTATGCATCAGCACTCCTGTATCCCTTGGGTAAATTCCCAATTTACAGTGCTACTGCTGGGTCATATGGAATTCTATTGTTAATTTTTTGAGGAGCCTCCATACTGTTTTCCAGAGCGGTTGCACCAGCTTACATTCCCACCAACAGTGTAGGAGGGTGCACATTTCTCCACATCCTCGTCAGCATCTAGAGTCTCCTGATTTGTTCATTTTAGCCACTCTGACCAGTGTGAGGTGGTATCTCAGTGTGGTTCTGATCTGCATTTCCCTGATGAGGAGGGATGCTGAGCAGCGTTTCATGTGTCTGTTGGCCATCTGGATGTCCTCTTTGGAGAAGTGTCAGTTCATGTCTTCTGCCCATTTCTTCACTGGATTATTTGTTTTTCACATGTGGAGTTTGGTGAGTTCCTTATAGATATTGGATACTAGCCCTTTATCTGATATGTCATTTGCAACTATCTTTTCCCATTCCATCATTTGCCTGTTAGTTTTATTGATTGTTTCCTTTGCCCTGCAGAAGCTTTTTGTCTTGATGAAGTCCCAGTAGTTCATTTTTGCTCTTGATTCCCTTGCCTTTGCGTATGTGTCAAGTATAAAAAAGAAACAATTTTAAAAGAGAGAGGAGCAGGAAGTTTAGAACGAAGAGGTATTTGGGGTGTCTGGCTGCCTCATTCAGTAAGCATGCAACTCTTGATCTTGGAATTGTGAGTTCAAGCCCCACGTTTGGTGTGGAGATTACTTAAAGACAAAATCTTTAAAAAAAAGAGAAGCAAGTGATTTTCTCTTTATTTTCCACAACTTTAATGAGGTATAATTGACATATGGCATTGTTTAAATTTAATGTGTACAATATGATTGTTTAAGTCTAAGGTATTCATTGTGGTTTTGACTTGAATTTCCTGTTGATGAGCATCTTCTCACATACTTGTTGGCCATTTGTATATCTTCTTTAGAAAAATATGTACTCAGGTCCTTTGCCCATTTTTAATTTGGATTGTCTGGTTGTTTTCTTTGTTTTTTTTGTTTGTTTGTTTGTTTGTTTTTTGCTATTGAGTTGTATAAACTCTTTACACATTTCAGATATTAAGCCCTTATCAGTTGTGTGTTTTGCAAATATTTTCTTCCATTCCATAAGCTGTCTTTTCATTTTGTTGATTGTTTCTTTTGTTGTTTGTTTCTTTTTTTGACTGAAGCTTTTTAGATTGATATAGCTCCCCTTTTTAATTTTTACTTTTGTTGCTTGTGCTTTTGGCGTCACATTCAAAAAATCATTGTCAAGACCAATGTCAAGATTTTCCCTATGTTTTCTTCTAGGAGTTTTATGGTTTCAGGTCTTACATTTAATTCTTTAATCCATTTTGAGTTAATTTTTATGAGTAGTGTAAGACAGTGCTCTGATTTCATTCTTTTGCCTGTGGATATCCAGTTTTTCCAACATTATTTATTGAAGAGACTATCTCTTCTCTGTTGAGTATTCTTGACTTCCTTGTCAAATATTTGTTGACCATATATGTGAAAATTTTTTTTTAGGTTCTCAATTCTGCTCCATTGGTCTACGTGTGTTTTTATGCTAGTACTGTACTGTTTTGATTGCTGTGGGTTTGTAATATAGTTTGAAATGAGGAAGTGTGATGCCTCCAGCTTGGTTCTACTTTCTCAGGATTGCTGTGACTATTTGGGATCTTTTGTGGTTCTAATTGAATTTCATGATAGGTTTTTCTGTTTCTGTGAAAAAATGCCATTGGCATATTGATACAGATTGCATTGAATCTATAGGTGACTTTGAGTTGTATGGTTGTTTTAACAAAATTCTTCCAGTAAATGAACATGGGATGTCTTTCCCTTTGTGTTGTCTTCAGTTGCTTTCACCAAAATCTTATAATTTTCAGTGTATACATCTTTCAACTCCTTGGTTAATTTATTCCTAGGTATATTATTGTTTTGATGCTATTGTAATTAGGATTGTTTTCTTTATTTTTTCTTTGGTAGTTCATTGTTAGTGTATAAAAGCACAACTGATTTTTGTGTGTTGATTTAGAATCTTGGAGCTTGATTGAATTCATTTAGTAGTTCTAACAGTTTTTGGGTGGATTCTTAGGATTATCTGTATTTAAGATCACATCGTCTACAAAGATACAATTTACTTCTTCCTTTCTGATTCCTTTTATTTTTCTTGCCTAATTGCTCTGTCTAGGATTTCCACTAGTATGTGGAGTAGGAGTGGTGAGAATCCTGTTTTTTCCTGATCTTAGGAGGAAAAGCTTTCACCTTTCACCCCTGAGTATAATGTTAGCTCTTGTCATAGAAGGCCTTTATTATGTTGTGGCATGTTCTTAACATATACACTTTGTTTAGAGTGTTTATCATGACAGGATGTTGTATTTTGTTAAATGGTTTTCTGCATTTATTTAGTAGATCATATGATTTTTATTTTTCATTTGATTAGTGTGGTGTATCACGTTTATTGATTTGCCTATGTTGAACTCTTCTTGTGTCCGAGAAATAAATACATGTTTTCCCTTTTTGATTGATTGATTTTTACATTATTTTCCAAGTCAGAATTAAATAACATTTGATCATGTTTGTGATCCTTTTAATGTGCTATTGAATTCATTTTGCTAGTATCATGTTGAGAATTTTTACATCTATATTCATCAGTGATGTTGGCCTCTAGTTTTTATTTTCTTGTATTGTCTTTATCTGGCTTTGGTATCAGGGTAATGTGAGTTTCTTAACATGAGTTTGGGCCTATTCCTTTCTTTTCAGTTTTTGAAAGAATTCAAGAAAGATTGATATTGGTGTATGTAGGTGGCTCAGTCAGTTAAGTGTCCAACTCTTGATTTGTGCTTAAGTCATGATCCCACAGTTTGTGGGCTCAAGCCCCATGTCAGGCTCTGCACTGGCAGTGTGGAGCCTGCTTTGGGTTCTCTCTCTCCTTCTCTCTTTGTAACTCCCCGACTTGTGTTCTCTCTCTCTCTCTCAAAATAAATAAACTTTTTAAAAAAGGAAAAAAAGAAAAAAATGATTGGTATTAGCTCTTTAAATGTTTGGTCGAATTAATCAATGGGGCCATTGGTCCTGGGCTTTTATTTATTGTGAAATTTTCACTACTGATTCATTCTCTTTACTCATTATTGGTCTGTTCATATTTTCTGTTTCTTCATGATACAGTCTTAGTAAGTTGTGTGTTTCTAGCAATTCATCCATTTCTTTTAGGTTATCCAGTTTGGGGGGATATGATTGTTCATAGGGGCCTCTTAAGATCCTTTGTATTTCTGTGGTATCAATTATGAGGTCTAGTCTTTCATTTTAAACATTATTTGAGTCTTCTCTTTTGTTCTTAGCCTGATAAAGGTTTGCCATTTTGTTTATCTTTTCCAAAACCCAATCTTATTTTCATTGATTTTTTAATGATTTTTCTGATCTCTTTTTCATTTAGTTCCTACCTTTTACATTTTTTTCCTTCTCCTAACTTTGGACATGGTTTTTTCTTTTATTTTTTTTCCTAGTTCCTGGAGATATAAGGTTAGGTTGTTTATTTGAGATCTTTCTTGTTTCTTAATGTAGAGCTTTATTACTATAATCACTCTATTTAGAACTGCTTTTTATCTATACAATGGAATACTACATGGCAATGAGAAAGAATGAAGTCTGGCCATTTGTAGCAATGTGGATGGAACTCGAGGGTGTTATGCTGAGCAAAATAAGTCACACAGAGGACAGATACTGTATGTTTTCATTTATAAGTGGAACAGGAGAAACTTAACAGAGGACCATGCGGGAGGAGAAGGGGAGAAAATAGTTGGGGAGAGGGAGGGAGGCAAACCGTGAGAGACTCTTGAATACTAAGAACAAACTGAGGGCTGATGGGGGTGAGAAGGAGGGGAAGGAGGGTGATGGGCATGGAGGAGGGCACTTGTTGGGATGAGCACTGGGTGTTATATGGAAACCAACTTGACAATAAACTATATATTTAAAAAAAGATGAACTAGCCACTTTTCAAGTACTTAATAGTTCATGTGGTCCATGGCTACCGTATTGGACAGTATATTTCTAGAACATAAGCTCCAAGTGGGTGGGAACTCTTGTCTGTTTTTTTTCATTGCCATATCTTCCATGCCTAACACCATGCATAGTACATTATAGACCCTATCAAATATTTTTAAATAAATGATGAAATGAACACCCCAATAAAAGAACTGCTTTTGCTGTATCCCCTAAGTTTCGGTATATTTCCATATGTGTTTGCTTTGTTATATTGTTTTTTTCCATTTTGATTTCTTCTTTGTCCCATTGTTGAGGAATGTGTTGTTTCCACATATTGTGATTTTTCCCACTTTCCTCCTATTACCGATTTCTAGTCTCATACCACTGTGGCCAGAAAACTTGGTGTGATTTCAGTCGTTTTAATTTGCAAAGGCTTTTTGGCCTAATAACAGGATCTCACCTGGAGAGTGTACCATGTGCACTTGAGAAGAATTAGTATTTTGCTACTCTTGAATGGAATGTTCTGTATTTGTCTGTGAGGTACATTTGGTCTAAAGTATAGTTCAAATCCCATGTTTCCTTAATATTCTGTCTAAATGATAAGATCAGGGGTGCCTGGGTGGCTCAGTTGGTTGGGTGGCTGACTTCGGCTCAGGTCATGATCTCACAGTTCATGGGTTCGAGCCCCATGTCGGGATCCTTGCTGATAGCTAGCTCAGAGCCTGGAGCCTGTTTCAAATTCTGTGCCTCCTTCTCTCTCTGACCCTCCCCTCTCATGCTGTCTCTCTCTCTCAAAAAAATAAAATGTTAAAAAAATTTTTTGAAAAATAAGATCACTTGCTGTTTGAAAGTAGGATGTTGAAGTTCCCCACTATTGTTGCAGTGTTGTCTCTTTCTCTCTTTAGATCTGTTAGTATTTACTTAATATATTTAGGTGCTCCAATGTTAGGCTCATATATATTTATAAGTGTTATCCTCTTGATGAATTCAGCTCTTTTTCATTTTATAATGATGTTTGTTTCTCATTGCAGGTTTTGACTTAAAGTCTTTTTGTCTGAAATTAGTTTAGCTATTTGGGCTCTCTTTTGGTTTCTATTTAAATATCTTTTCCCAATCTTTCACTTTTAACCTGTGTGTTTCTGTAAAGCTCAAGTGAGTCTCTTGTAGGTAGTATATAGTTGGATTTTTTTTTTTTATATCCATTCAGTCACCCTATGCCTTTCATTTGGAGAATTTAATTTATTCATATTCAAGTTAATTATTCACAGGTAAGGACTTACTAATGCCATCTTATTAATTGTTTTGTAGTTTCCTGTTCCTTTTTTCCTTTTTTTTTTTTTTTTGCTGTCTTCCATTGTGAATTAATTGATGATTTTTCATAGTGATAAGCTTTGATTCCCTTTTCTTTATCTTTTGTGTATCTACTATTGGTTTTTGCTTTGAGGTTACCATGAAGCTTACATAAAACATCTTATAGATATAATTGAGTTTTTAAAGCTGCTATCAGTATTTTAAAATGATAGCAACTTAACTTTGATCAAATAAAAAACTACCCTCTTACTCCCACATCTGCCAGAGAAATGATATTCTTTAGCAGTATGTTATTGTGAGTCTAGAAGAGTAGAATGAGATGATAGATAAAAGTGGAGGATGCTAGAGTAGTTAAAAGCTGTGCCCCCTACCAGGGACAGGAAACTAATCAAAGCAAAGGTTTCTCCGAGAGTGAGAGGCACTGTGTCCTATCAGGCCTACCTGGAAGTCTGGGGGTGGGCAGCCTCGTCACTGTTCTTGGCATGTGGGCAGAAGATAATGGCTATGAAGAATATTAGAGCAGAGTCCTACTGATAGCCCATAGTCTTTCCCAAAGCCTCATAAAGTGATGCCGTTCCTTTTGTCCTTGTTCTTCCCTGAGCCCACGAGAGGGACAGGGAAGAACTGGATAGGGGTGAAAATATGATGATCTTGGGGATGAGGATGAGAAGGCCAAAGATGACACAATTGTATAGATCTAGAAGTGTATCCAAGATTGCAAACATCTCTCTCCCTCTGTCTCCCTTTCCCTTTCCCCCCTCTCTCTCCCTCTCTCTGTCTCTGTCTCTCTCTCTCTGTCTCTGTCTCTCTCTCTCTCTCTCTCTCTCTCTCTCTCTCACACACACACACACACACACACACACACACACACAGGGGCAAAAGAACAAAGCCAAAGAGACCCAGGTGCCATAGATGAGTTCCATCTGGAGCAAGAGGCGTGCGGAGGATGGAGACTGCAGAGGCTAAAATCAGGCACTTCTTGTCCCAGATACTCTTCTTGGCAGTTGCCCATGCCCCTAGGAGTTTAGAATCAGCCCCAGGAAGGAGGAGAGTGAAAGAACCTTGAGAGGATGAAAACTCTTGAATAGACTGTGCTTTAAACTTATATAAGTAAAATTTTTCAGTAGAGTAAGGAAATCCAAGATTCAATTTTCTGCTTTCAAATGGAAATGAGGGCTCTGAATTTAAAATCAAAAAGTTAAATTGAGTTGAGATAGGTTGACCTATCTCTGTTTGCCCTAGGATGTGGGATTTCACTGCTAAAACCTGGTAAATCTTGGGCAAACTAGGATGATTTGTCCTCCTTGTTATAGATAGAAGGAAAGTGACATTTTCCATGCCCAATTTTGTGACCACAAAACTCATACCCACTTAATTTCAAAAGGCCAATCTTGAACTTTCCAATGTGCAGGAATTCCCACATACACACTGGAATGGACACTGATGCAGCTATACAGATCCCTCTTTAAGAAAGGCCTTATTGGGGCGCGTGAGTGGCTCATTTGGTTAAACGTCCAACTTCCGCTCAGGTCATGATCTCATAGTTCATGTGTTTGAGCCCTGAGTCAGGCTCTGTGCTGACAGCTAGCTCGGAGCCTGGAGCTTGTTTCAGATTCTGTGTCTCCCTTTCTCTCTGACCTTCCCCTGCTCACACTGTCTCTCTCTCTCAATCTCTCTCTCTCTCTCTCTCTCTCAGAAATAAATAAAACATTAAAAACAATCTTTAAGAAAGGCCTTATTGGGGTGCCTAGGTGGCTCATTCGGCTAAGCATCTATCTTGGCTCAGGTCATGATTTCACAGTTTGTAGGTCTGAGCCCTGCATTGGTCTCTGTGCTGACAGCTCAGAGCCTGGAGCCTGCTTCAGGTTCTGTCTCCCTCTCTCTCTGCCCCTCCTTGGCTCTCTCTTTCTCTCTCTCTCAAAAATAAACAAACATTAAAAAAATTTTTTTAAAGGAAAAAAAAAAAAGAAAGACCTTATTGCCTTAGCAAGTAGGAGTGCTATCAGTGGACAGCATAGCTGTATTGCCCGGTAGGGTTTGCCTTAGCTCTGAAGCCATCTCTCCCAAGGTCAGGCACCTTTTTGTGGCTGCCCCCATTCAGCAGCTGATCCATGCAGGAGTATAAAGGTCTGCCATCTCCCAGCTTGAGACAAAACTGAATGATCATTATAGCACTATAGCATCCCCATGAAGTAGGCTAAGGCTGTTGTTCAGCCTGCATTGCAGCCAAGCTTCTCCTTCTGCTTAATCCTGCCTTCCACACGTGTTAATGTCAAGGGCACTCCCTAATAAACATTCAGCACACTAAGCTCTGTTTCAGAGTCTGCTTCCTAGAGAACCAAACTTCAACCCAAATCAATGTCCTACTTCCAATTGCTTTCCGTTGCTTGAAACCACTTCACAAGGACACAGGGAGACTCACCGGCTGAGTGAGGAAAACCAGTTTGCCCTAAGGAGCTAAGTAACTGTCTTCTTTTATTCTGCAAAGTTTTCAGGACAAGAAAGTGCAACTTCTAGTAAGAACCAAACGAATGACCAGGACAGGGTCAGTTTCATGGGTAGATGATTGGTACACAGGCCCCCATCTCTCATAGAAAAGCATCACAGTTGGCTTAATGCTCTGCTGTCAAGGCCTTAAAAATCTTAAGTTTTAGACAACAGGCCCCACAATTTCATTTTGCACTGGGTCCTGCAGATCATGTAGCTAGTCCTGGACCTGGGTCTCCCAAGAACTAGCTAATCCTCATTTCCCCCAGGACTCTCCCTTACTGTAAGGGAGTGGCAGGAAAGCAGAGAGGATCTGCCAATGCCAACCCTTGCTCTTTACAAATGTTCCTTCTATTTCTTTCTTTCTAAAATGACTTGCCCTGGTTTCTGCTGGAGAGCTTCCTATCCCTGCTTCGCATAATGCTTTATGCATACTACCCCTAAACTTTAATCTAAAAAGTAGACAGGATTTTTTTTAATCACAAAGGAAAAGCAAATCTCTGTAATTGAAAGATATAGGTTTTGGGGCAGAAGAAATAACAAGAAACCTACCTGAAATGGTGGCATTTAAGCAGGCATTAGGCAGTAAGTGGGTAAGGCACTTGCAGACTTGGAAGAACCAGCCTGAAACCTCTAATGGAACTTCTGACTAGGTTTCCGTATCATAGCACCCTTTAAAAACCATTTACTCCTCTGCCCTTATGTTTTTGTCCAGGCCTTGAAATGAAAATGAAAACATCGAAAGCAAGATGCTGGCTCTCTTGACTTTTTTTTTTTCCCCAAAGAGAAAACAGATCACAAATTTCATAGGAAACCATCTTCTAGAGTGAATGGCCCTCAGAAACAGGACTGGCTCTATAATTTGCAAGGAACACTGGTAAATGAAAATGTGGCATCCCTTGTTCAAATTATTTAAAATTTTCAGATGACAGGAGAGCACAAAACCAAATTGAGGGCACTTCTGAGCCCAAAGGCCCAATGTGACTGCACAGGTCACATGCCCATGAAGCTGGCCCTGGTTAGGAGTCTCTGAAGGTTTGTGCTATTCTTATTATCTAACTTAATAATGCTGCTTCTTCCATTTTCAAAGCACCAAGGATATGATTTTGTGTGTGTGTGTGTGTGTGCACGCGCACATGCACGCGCACTACCTGTGTTAACTTAAGCTACACTTTAGGGAGAGTTAGTTGTCCTAATTCAGAATTTAACCTTCTAAGGTATGTATAACACTATATCAGAAAGTCTACGCTCTAGATGTCACTACTTTAAATAGTTAAGCCATTATTATTTCTAACCAACACCAAATCTTTGGCTAACTGTCATAATTGATGTTATAAATGTGCTTTCATTGGTGAAATTAATAGAAATAGAATGAAATCAGTGATAATAAAGATATGCTGTGGTTCAGATATTTGAGAGACACTATCTTGACTTTCAAAAACAGAATATAGTAATCTAGTATCTATTGTGGTCTGTATTCTTGTGACAGCAGCCTGAGTCTTGATCCCTTAATGTGTTGCATTCAACCACTGGTTTTAAGGATTCTTTTTCTTAATTAATCAATTAATTAATTTTTAAATTCCAGTACAATTAACATACAGTTTGGTATTTAGTTTCAAGTGTACAATACAGTGAGTGATTCAGTGATTCTATACCTTACTCTGTGTTCATCAGGATAAGAGTACTCTTAAAAAATTTTTTTTATAGTTTATTTATTTTTGAGACAAAGAGAGACAGAACATGAGCAGGGAAGGGGCAGAAAGAGAGGGAGACACAGAATCTGAAACCAGATCCAGGCTCTGAATTGCCAGCACAGAACCTGATGCAGGGCTCAAACCCACGAACCTTGAGATTATGAGCTGAGCCCAAGTTGGACGCTCAACCGACTGAGCCACCCAGATGCCCCAGGATAAGTGTGCTCTTAATCCTCTTCACCTATTTCACCAAACCCCCTATCCACCATCCCTGTGGTTTATTTCTTTATAGTTAAGAGTCTGTTTTTTGGTTTGTTTCTTTTCTTCCTTGTTTGTTTTGTTTCTTAGATTTTACATATGAGTGAAATCATCCAGGATTTCTTCTCTGGGTGACTTATTTCAATTAGCATTATATCCTCTAGATCCATCCATGTTGTGGTAAATGGCAAGATTTCCTTCATTTTTATGGCTGAGTAATGTTGCATTGTATGTATATATACTACATCTTCTTTATCCATTCAACTTTCCATGGATATGTGTATTGCTTCTATATTTCAGCTATTGTAAATAATACTGCAATAAATATAAGGGTGAATATATATTTTCAAATTAATATTTTTATATTCTTTGGGTAAATAGTAGTGGAATTACTAAATCATATGGTAATTCTACACAGTGGTTTTACACAGTGACTGCACTAGTTTGCATTCCCACCAAGAGGGCATGAGTGTTCCCCTTTCCCCACATCCTGTCCAACAGTTGTTATTTCTTGCATTTTTTATTTTAACAACTCTCACAGGTGTGAGGTAATATCTCATTGTGGTTTTGATTTGCATTTTCCTGATGATGAGTAATGTTGAGCATCATTTCATGTATCTGTTGTCCATCTAAATATCTTCTTTGGAGATTTTTAATTGAATTATTTAGGAGGGGTTTTTGGTGCTGAGTTGTAGAAGTTCTTTACATATTTTGTGTACCAACCCCTTACTGGATATATCACTCACAGATATCTTCCCCCATTCAGTAGGTTGTCTTTTTTTGTTGATTGCCTTTTGTTTTGTTTTGTTTTTGCTATGCAGAAGCTTTTTATTTTGTTGCAGTCCCAATACTTTATTTTTGCTTTTGTTTCCCTTGCCTCAGAAGACGTATCTAGAAAAATATTGCTGAGGTGAGTGTCATGGAAATTACTTTTGATGCTCTCTTCTAGGATTTCTATGGCGTCAAGTCTCACATGTAGGCTTTTAATCCATTTTGAGTTTATGTATGATGTAAGAAAGTGGTCCATTTGCTTCAGTTTCATTCTTTTGCATCTAGCTGGCCAGTTTTCCCAGCACCATTTGTTAAAGAGATTGTCTTTTCCCCATTGTGTATTCTTTCCTGTTTTGTCATAGATCAGTTGATGCTATAATTATGGGTTTATTTCTGGACTTTCTGTTCTTTTCCATTGATCTATGTATCTATTTTTTTTTTTTTTTGCCACTACCATACTGTTTTGATTGCTACAGCTTCATTTTATATCTTGAAATCTAGGATCGTGATACCTCCAGCTTTGTTCTTTCTTTTAGATATTGCTTTGAGTATTCGGGGTCTTTGGTAGTTCCATACAAATTTTAGAATTATTTATTCTTGTTTTGTGAAAAATGCTATTGATGTTTTGATAGAGATTGCATTAAATGTGTATACTGCTTTGGTTAGTATGGCCATTTTAGCAACATCTGTTCTCTCAATCTATAAGCACAAAATATCTTTCCATTTGTATATGTTGTCTTCAGTTTCTTTCATCAATGTTTTTAAGTTTTCAGAGTATACGTCCTTCCTCTCCTTGGTTAAATTTATTCCTAGGTATTTTATTATTTTTGGTGTAATTGTAAACAAGACTGTTTTCTTTATTTCTCTTTCTGCTACTTCATTATTATTATTATATAGAAATAAAATATACTTCTGTGTATTAATTTTGTATCCTGCAAGTTTATTGAATTTGTGTATGGGTTCTAATAGGTTTTTGGTGGAGTCTTTATGGTTTTCTATATTTTGTATCATGTCTTCTGCAAAAAGTGAACGTTTTACTTCTTCCTTATCACTTTGCATACCTTTTGTTTATTCTTCTTGTCTGATTGCCACAGATAGCTAGGACTTCACAGTACTATGTTGAATAAAAGTGAGTGTAGACATCTTTATCTTGTTCCTAACCTTAGGGGGAAATCTCAGTTCTTCACCATTGAGTGTGTTGTTAGTTGTGGGTTTTTCGTATATGGCCTATATTATGTTGAGGTATGTTCCCTCTAAATGTACTTTGTTGAGGTTTTTTATTTAATCATGAATGGGTGTCCTGCTTTGTCAAGTGCTTTTCTGCATCTATTGAAATAATCATGTTTTTAATATTTCTCATTGATATGATGTATCATGTTGATGGATTTACAAATATTGAACCACAATTGCACCCTGGGAATAAACCTCACTTGATTATGGTGAATTATTTTTTAATGTATTGTTAGATTTGGTTTGCTAATATTTTATTGAGGATTTTTGCATCTGTGTTCATTGGAAACATTGGCCTGTCATTCTCTTTTTTTTCATGTCGCTAACTAGTCTTGGTAGCAAGTAATTGTGGCCTCATAGAATGAATTTGGAAGCTTTTCTTCCTCTTCTATTTTTTGGAATAGTTTGAGAAAAATAGGTATTAACTCTTCTTTCAATATGTGGTAGAATTCATCTAGGAAGCTGTCAGGTCCTGGACTTTTCTTTGTTAAAAATTTTACTTGTTCCTGCTTCAGTTTTGGGAGATTATAAATTCTGAGGATTCTTATTGTCAATATAAAGATAAAAATTCTTTATCTAGAATATTGGCATATATGACTCAAATGAGCATTTTATGAAGTCATTTTATGAGCATTTTATGAAGTCATTTTATGAGTCATCTGACTCAAATGAGCATTTTATGAAGGTGTAGTTGGATTACCTGAAAGGACAGAGAGCTAGGACTTCATCAGTCTTGAAGAACAACTTAGATCCAGAACAAGTCAGGAATATCTGTTCCCAATACTTCTATTCAACATTGTACTGGAGAGCCTAGCCAGGATAATTAAGCAAGATAATGGAGTAAAGGGTATCCAGATTAAAAAGCAAAAGGTAAGACTATTTTTGTTTGCAAATCCGGATGATCTTGCATATAGAAATTCCTAAGGAAACCGTTAAAGTAAAAAAAATATATTGAAACTAATAAAGTTCAGCAAAGTTGAAGAATACAAGATTAATATAAAAAATAAATTATATTTTTATTTACTTGCAATGAACAATCCAAAAATAAGATTGAGGAAACAATTCCATTTACAGTATCAAAAAGAATAAAATACTTTGGAATAAATTTAACAAAGGAAATACAAAGCATACAGTCTGAAAATTCCAAAGTATTGTTGAAAGAAATGAAAGAACCCCTAAATAGATAGAAAGACTGCCTATGTTCATGGATCAGAAAACTTAATATTGTTAAAATGGCAACACTCCCCAAACTGATTGCAGATTTAATGTAATCCCTATAAAAATTCCAACTAATATCTCATCCTGAAACTGATATTGAAATGCAAGGATCCCAGAATATTCCAAAGGATCTTAAAAATTAAGAACCTGGTGGCTCAGTCAGTTGAGCATCCAACTCTTGATGTTGGCTCAGGTCATGATCCCAGGGTCATGAGATTGAGCCCTGAAATCAGCCTCCATGCTGAGTATGGAACCTGTTTAAGATTCTCTCTCTCTCTCCCTCTCCCCCTCTTCCCTGCTGGTACACTCTCTGTAAGATTAAAAAAAAAAAAATTAAGAACAAAGTTGGAGAACAAACTCTCACTTCCTGATGTGGGAAAGAGAGAAGTGTATCATCAAGGTCGATAGAACCAGAAATTGAATATTCCTTCTGCACTTGTGGTCATAGATTTTATGTAAGCCCAGTCAATGCAGCTGTGTTTACCCAAATACATCCAGGAAGTGAAGGGTGTTGGTAAGGGAGTATTAAACATAGTTGAAATAAAAACAAACAAACAAAAAATAGAACAACAAATATAATCAGTAAATAGGCCACAGGTAATCTTGTCCCATGCCTCTCTTCTTTTTTTGGTCTATGTTAGAAAAAAAAAAAATTATCCATAGCACTTGTTAATCCCAGCTGGATGTATATGAAGGCATCTCCAACAATAGTCCTTCTCTCTCCCACCTTTCATTCTTTACCTTGTTCCATTCTTAAGTAGGATTTCTATAAATATAATACCCTCCAATCACACAGAGTATCTTGCCCAATGCTGCTATTAGATCTGGTTCTTTCTAATACAGTACCCTTTCATTGTCATGCGCGATATGAGTCCTATCCAACCCTTTTTGACTCCAAGAAACTGTCTCAGTCACTGTGCTTACGTGTCAAAGTCACACTCTTTGGTGGCCATACTCTGTGGACACCTGGTAGAGAGGTAAATACTGTGCTCGACCCCTTCACCTCCTGATTTCTCCTCAGCATTACTGGGACATTCCTCCTCCATTTTCCCCAGATAAAATGAGTCTTACATAGTATCCACTTTGTCCTCCTCCCCAGATTCCCTTTTCAGTTTCTACTAATTTCATTTTCCAACTTCTTAATCACATCTTTGAGTCCTCTGCCAAATACAGATGACTTCAAATAAAAGCCAGTAGTGTGGAGAAAGAGACAGTGTCATGAATATATACATTCAATGATGTATGATGGAAAACAGCAAATCTATAACTTCAAATTTCTATGTTTAGCAAATTCCTTAACATGCAGAGAACATTAACTATAGAACCCAAGTATAAATCAAGCCATGTGGACTAAAAAACCTAACTTATAAATTACATATACATATATATGTGTGTGTGTATACCTTTGATTATATAGAAAGATGTTTCAACTTAAGGATTATTAAAGGAAAACCAGCCCCTCACCCACATGAAATAAAATCCTTGTGCACTGATAAAATATTGTAAACAAATATAAAGGCTCTGAAACATAGAAGAGAGAAGAAAACCAAGAATTCCATTAAATATGTAGCTGCATTCATAGTCAACCACGCCCATGCTTCAGTGAGTTTTTGGAAAAATCTTTGGCTTATTTCTTTTGATTTTATTTTATTTTTTTTTTAATTTTTTAATGTTTTTATTTATTTCTAGGAGAGAGAGAGAGACAGTGTGAGCAGGGGAGGGTCAGAGAGAGAGGGAGTCACAGACTGAAACAGGCTCCAGGCTCTGAGCTGGCAGTCAGCACAGAGCCCGACGCGGGGCTCGAACCCACGAACCGCGAGATCATGACCTAAGCGAAAGTCGGACGCTTAACCAACTAAGCCACCCCCTCTTTTGATTTTATTTAGGCTCCTATGTCTTTCATTAAAAAATACCAATTCCTTCACTAAACATTGAATTTGTAGTAGGTCATTCTACATTTTAATTTCAGTCACACAAAACACCCACTGAAGAATCTCAGTCATTTTATTCACAATTCTCAGCTCTACATAAAAGTAAGATCTTGTGTTACACTTATTATTAAATAAATAGGCATATATGTTCATCAGTAAATTTTTTAAAATATTATTTACAGTGTAGCATATTCACAGCAGCTGTCCTTACACATAGGTACTTGATGCTTGCTTAATTTAGTAACTCTTACATTACAGGTACTCAATTAATATATGCAAAATTGATTTTACCTCCTCTACCCTATTCATCAGTGCCTAAAATTTCTTTAATATGTCATAGTGCTTATCTAGAGGCAAGGCTGAAAATCCAGTATAGGATGGGAGTACATCATACTTCCCATACTGATGATCTTCCAAAGGTTGACTCTGTTTTGTAGGTACTTGCTTGAATTGCGAATTGTTCTCAGAAAGTAGTTATCAACTTTTATATATCTAAAAACACCAAAAAGAAATTTTTAAGTAAAAAAAGTAGGAAATCTATGCTTTACACTACACATGTGAAGCACAAAGAATTTATATCAATAGGAAAAGACAAACCCCCTAACTGAACAATAAACCTGACATGCTCAGGAAAAGATAAGCTATTTAATATTAATATTACCAATATGTAGGGATTCAAGGATAATAAATTCCTCTAAATATAAAATCAGTGTGTCCTAAGGGTAGTCAAGCAATTTGTATGAAATGCCTTATGAGTATTCTTTTATAACCCAGGATTCCCACCTCTAGGGATCCTAAGGAATTATTCAAAATGTGTGTAAAAGTTTATATTCAAGGAGGATTATTTCAAGACTATTTTTGAGTCATAAATTGAAAAGCTGAAATTTCCAAAAATAGGAAAGTGATAACTTTTCCAAAAATGGAAAAGCAGCGATTATGAAATGAAATTTTCTATAGCCATTGAACATCATTTCCTGGAAGAATATTAACATGTGAAAATGCTTATATTGGTAATTTAAAAAAAAACATGTTATAAATTTTACAATATTATAGTAAAAAATAGCAAGAAATATTCTAGGAAAAAATATTTTTACCAAAAATAAAAATGACTACCCTCAACCTTGGAGGTCTTTTGGGCAGTTTACTCCAAGAGTTAGTTGTTCCAAACCCAATACTATTTCAACAGCTTTTTTTTTTTTTTTTTGGTCCTACAATGAAAGGTTCACCTTTTATTTGCCAAGGACACTAAGTGGGGCCAGATGGCTTGCCCCATGGAGGAATGGTTCTCAACATGGCTTCCCATCAGAGTTGCTGGGAGTGCTTTAAAATAACATATCCTCAGTCTTCACCATCCAGAGATTTTTCTGTAGGTTTAGAGTAGGTAGAGGTTAGATATCTGAGGGGAGGGAAGGGGGGAAGAAGGGAGAGGTGTATATGTGTGTGGGTATGTGTGCAATTTTTAAAAAATTCATTGTCATTTGTGATTTTTCTAAAATTCTAATGTACTACAAGACTGAGGTCTTAGTTTTTTTAATAATCCTATTTTGTCTGACTTGACTTACTCTATTTGTACTTCCATTAGCCCAACTAGATTGTAACTTCAGCTATAATAGACAAGACTTTTTTATGCAAACATTTTGTTTTCTTAAATTAGGAATGGATTTATCAGTTACTTTTTCCTGTAGGTATTTGTCACCAGAAAATAGGGCTACAGACAAATTTATTCTAAAATATATTTATTATTTTTGGAATATTTTAATGTTATGCTTTATAAATAACAAACCATAGAACACATTTCCTCATTTAAGTCCCTTGCCATGCAGTGTATTTGGAAGAATAAATACAGAATTAGCATTGCTCCTGGAGAGGCATTCATTTTATATGTATACTTCACAGAGAATTTGAGGTGATTTGGCTAAATCATATGTTTATAACTGCTTTAGAAACTCCTAAGCCAAAACTATTTTGATGATACTATATAAGTGAAACTGTAGGATTTTGAGTGTATCCTGAAGAGGATTTGAAACTCTTCTGTAGAAAAGCTCAGTCTAGTTAAGGAGTCTTAAGAAGGGAGTTGGGATGGTCTTCTACCTAGGCATATTCTCCTAACATTAATAGGTTTCTTAGCTTCAACAAAAGGATGTTAATCCCATTATTGAAATTCATAGCTAAGACACAGGCTTCATGGGCAACCAACTATATAGACCAGATGCACTCCAAGGAGTTGTCATAAAGTATAACCTCAAGTTTACTGCAATGCAATATTTTTTCAAAAGTTCAGTTCAGGAAACAATATTTGGATTAAATAGCTTAAATGTCATGTCTAGACATTCAGAAATAGATCCTTGAATCAAGAGAGACATGCCAAGACATGGACCTTTTCAGAATTTTTTATACTAAATCATGCCTTAGACGAACCTCAGTAGCTTATTTTGAGAATCCCTATAAGGAACAACTTTGGAAATGCATTTCTGTAGCCATTATATGGACATCGATTATTTAATCAAGAGATTTTTTTCTGAAGTACTTTTAATTGTTTTAATAGGTAGTTTACTTGTAGAGACAATATATGCTTACTGAGTTAAATTCAAATAATGTAATATAAATTATAAAAAATAAAACAACCAATCCCCCAAAACTATATCAGCACTACTACTATAATTACCACTTAGATGTGAATATCTAGATCTATACATGTCATATCATGCATCATATAAACACACACACAAATATATATGTCATATTGTGTGTCATATCAACACATATATAGATATATAGCTAAGTAGATATACACACATAAATGAGGTCTTATACATGCTATTTTCAACCTGGCTTTTTTTTTTCATTTAAAATATCTTGATGAGTATCAGTGTATACCAACCTTCTCAGTAACTATATATTAGTCCATTGTATGAATATACCAAAATTTCTTGAGGAAATATCTTATTACTAGCATTACTAGTTGATTCTAATTTTTCAGATTAGTTTAAGTAACACCATGTTGAAACCCTTCCATGTGCTTATGCCTGTGCATTCACCTGATCATCTCCTTAGATTTCTAAAAATGATATTTCTATAATCACCGTTCCTGATTTAGGGAACAGGGAAGAGTAGTGACAGGGAAGAAGGAATGTCCTATGAAGAGGATGAAATCCTCTTCAGAATAGTTAAGATCCTACTGTTTAACTTATATAGCATCATCAAAATAGTTTTAGCTTAGAAGATTCTAAGAGAGCTATAAAGAATATATGCATATTGATACACATTGCTAAATGACTTTCAACGTACCCTTTCCTAACAACAGCTTTAAGAATGACATTCCCTCTACCTACTCCCACCATTTTGTCAAGTTTGTGTCACTTTTTTTCATACTCATAAGTAAATAAATCTTCAAATGTATGCTGCTATTCCTACTTCTTCCTTCATTAATTACCCTTCCATGGCCTTATTCCATTTTTCTACAGAAATGTTTATCCTTCTTTTAATGATTTATAAAAATCCTTTATATACTAGAGCTTGTAACACTTTGCCACACAAGATGTGAGGTTTTTTGTTGTTGTTATTGTTGATGGTTGTCAGTTTCTGTGTTTAATAATGTGTCCTTTGCTGAGTGGGAAAAAATGGGAGATACAATATGCCACTCATTCTGTAAATTGCAGTTTCTCCCTTATCCCTTAAGATCCAGCTTGAATTCCACATCTCTTCCTAAAGCTTTACGTCCTTCCCCATCCTAACATGATCTCTTCCTCCTGCTAATTTCCAATTCATTATTGTGCACAATTTATTTGGCAATTTATCTCATAGTGTCTGGTGACATATGCATATTGTGAGTCACATTCAAGTATTATTTGTCCAAGCCAGCAACCAACTCCTTAGCAGGAGGTAAGAATTCATATCGTGCCCTCAAAGCAGGTGCTAAATAAACAATACAGGCTTATTTAAAGCAGTGAATGGGGATAAAGTAGGTGACAGAGGTCATCTAGAATTTTCCAGACTTGAGCAAGAGCTCGTCTGAAGCATTCAGCCAGACTGGTTACAAAGATCCTTTGTGCTTCTTGCCTCAGAATTCTGACTCAAGGTAAAGCTCATTCCAATCATGTCAACCCCAGAGACATATCTATTGTCTTCATTAAAAAGGCATTTATTTACCCAGAGCAGTCCTACCTTATATCTGCTCTACTTGTATAATCCAAAAGTTTTGGATGACAGATTATGTGCTTACCCAATATATTGCTGGCTCTTGGTTTTTATTTATTTCTTAAGCTAAAAGTCTACCACATATTTTAAAAAACTTGGTAGATGGAGATCAAACTTTCCAAGTAGAATGGATCCCTCTTCTTCATTTAATTAAATTTTTATGAGAGCCTAACCTTGAATGATTAAAGGACACATTCAATATGCACATAAAAACACTTGCTATTTATATGAGGCTTTTAAGAGACCATAAAGTGTTTTTTTAAATTGTGTTTTTGTTTTCTTCAACTAAATTGAGAACTTTTTGGAATAATGTTATTCTTACTTTTTGTACCCCTCATTATAACACTTAAAACAGTACTCTGTACTCAATAAGTATACAATAAATTCTGCAAAAATTCTGCAAAACCACTGGGGACCTGAAGGTTTTAATTTGCTTTTAGATTAAGGGTATCTTTCCTTTTGACTCCCACCATGTCATCACAGACATGTGGGAAATAATATTCATTAGAGTGCTGAATAGGAAGTGGTATCATGAAAACCCAGTTGAATTATAAGATTCACTTTTATCCTTTTGGCTAAATTGTCCATGGATACAGCTCATGTGAATTAGATGTGTCTGAAAATTCAATTTCCCCAAATGGAAACATCTGGATCCTTTTTTCTTCCTTTAATCCTTTATCCTGGTCTCTCTGCCAGACAGTCCATATCCCTTGTTGGTTTGGCAGGAAATATATAAGGGCATAGTTAGAAGTGGGGGTAGCTGGTGCAAATGTTTCCTTGTCTGTTTTTTCAGTCTTTGTGGTCACTTTCCTCTTCTAGATATTAGAATTACAGATTTTTATCAAAGTGAAGACTTAGAAGAAAAGTCAATGTAACTTCATCGTTTATGGCAGAAGGAATTTGGGTTGAGGCAAAATAAAAAAGGCTGCTCAGATACATATATAATGATGGTAGAGCTGAACTAGAACTCTTTTTTCCCCCTAATTCCCAATCTGAAGCACTTTTCACTATGCCAAGTTCTAGATACTATGTTAATATTAGCTATTGCCTCATTTCAATATGTGCTACTGTACTGGGCTGATTTTAACTACAGAAAATAATTTCTATTTAAAATAAATTTGAGTGTGATGAGACCCAAGAAAGATATAAAACAAAATTCCCTGATATTTTCAGTAAATGTTGAGAGAGAGCATTAACTTATTTTTTGGTTAGAAGATTTCAGTCGAACTCAGACAGACATGTTTGTATGTGTTCATAAACCAGGGCAGAATCAGAAAAAAAAATACTATATAATGTTTATAGCAGCACTATCAACAATAGCCAAAGTATGGAAAGAGCCCAAATATCCACTGATGGATGAATGGATAAAGAAGATGGGGTATATATATATACAATGGAGTATTACTCAGCAATTAAAAAGAATGAAATCTTGCCATTTGTAACTATGTGTATGGAACTAGAGGGTATTATGCTAAGCGAAATTAGTCAGTTAGAAAAAGACAAATATCATAAGACTTCACTCATATGAGGACTTTAAGATACAAAACAGATGAGTATATGGGAAGGGAATCAAAAATAATATAAAAACAAGGAGGGGAACAAAAACATAAGAGACTCTTAAATATGGAGAACAAGCAAAGGGTTACTGGAGGGGTTGTGGGAGCGGGATGGGCTAAATGGGTAAAGGGCCATTAAGGGATTTACTCCTGAAATCATTGTTGAACTATATGCTAACTAACTTGGATGTAAATAAAAAAATAATAATAATAAATTGAATAAGAAGAAAATAGGATCTAATGGGAGATCATGGCCCTGATTATCAACCACCATATACATCTTATCCCTACCCAAGAATTCTTTTCATAGAAAAAGAAAAGTTCTGAGAACAAAGAATAAGGGAGAAGTAGGCATATATTTGCCCTGTGATTTTAGTTTTTACTCAGGAAAAGCAGAGAATGAGATCTTATTATAATTGTATCTGTAGGGGATAGAGACAGCTCATTTAGATAAGTTGAATATCTAGTTTTCTAAACTGAACAGAATGGTTTTGAATCTTCGGGCAAGCTGTGACCTCATGCAGTGGAGAGACTACAAAATACTACTGCCCAAGATAGACAGTTTTTATATATGCTATCACATGTCCAAGAATACTAAAAATATATTTAAACTCTATTTAATCCTATTTTGGACATAAATTCCTATCTTCTCTCCAAAAATGTTTCAAGTGACATTTTACAAATGATAAAATTATGTGAAAATACATTCGGTTCAAATATAGTATTTTTTAAATCTTTACTGAATTAGATACTCTTAAGTATAAGTTGATCTTCCTCCCATCTCTACTTGTCTTCAGGTTCAGATATGACACTTGGGTTGTGACATAGGATCATATAGCCCAAAGGAAAGGAGCATGAAACCAAAGCCCATTCCATCCTAAGAGTGAGGGCAGAGAGAATAATTTGGATTGGGAATTAGGGGAGGTAGTAGGAGAAAATCGGGCGACAAAAAAGAGGTAGGACACGTAAGTCCTGATGTCCCTTCTCTGGTATTTGACCTGGAGGCTGGAGAAGCGATACCGGATAAGATGGGAGGGTGAAGGAAAGGGAGGCTGAAAGCAGACTTCCACCTGCTCTGCTCCCCACTTGGTTTCCTGGAAGGAATCCGCCAAGCAGGGCATTTTATGCCAACGTGGGGCATGTCTAACAGTATAGATCATGAAACAGACTGGCCAGAGGAAGGAACCACCTCCCTTTATCTTAGGCGAATAACCCAAAAGATTCCACATACTCCCATAGAGGAAGAATGGCAAATGGATGAGTTGAGATCTGGAAAGCCTGCCATGAGGCCCATCATGGTAAGAGCTGCAGGGAGCTTTCAGAGTCAGCTACCCAGGCCCAGGAACTAGATGGAGTGCATGGAGGATACTCAGCAAGCTCTTGAAGAACTTAGGTGGGGCCCAGGTAGAATAGATGGGTCCTTGGTCCTACCCAAGCTGGGAAGTATGAAGAAAGGAACATGTATGTGTTCAGATTTCATAGTGGATACTTGAAGGACACTCAGTGATATTTATATATGAGATTAGAGTGAGTTTAACCTTGTAACCACTCAACATGTAATTATTTAGTATTTGGTAGCATAAAGTTTATAGTCTTAGAAAAAAGTAAAGATAGGCTAAAAGTCCTAGCTGTTGCAAGGTTGCAAGGCCACCATCTACTGGTAATTTGCTCAAATTTCAAGCCCATGATTCTTAAAATTCACTGACAGTTTAAGAAGGAAGCATCAAGTGCAGTTCATACACTGTGACAAAGAGGATCACAGTTTCTCAATATTACTTGACATTTCTGTTGATGTTCACCTGTGAACTGAGAGTTTCTAGAGAAGTATACAGACATCTAAAACAAAAATTTTTATTTCCAAATTATTTTTAAGGTTATATATGTTTCTTCATCTTGGAGACATTTAGGTCAATGGTCAAGGAAACAGCATATATAGGGGTAGGATTATAAATATATTTTGAGAGGGAAAACTGCATGGACTGATTACCATCCAAGAATTTTAATGAAAGCAGGTAACTGAAGAAATGTAGTCCAACTCAGCACTGTCCAATAAAAATATAATGTGAGCCACATATGTAATTTTAAATTTTTTACTCTCCACATTTATTTTTTTAATATATTTTTATTTATTTTTGAGAGAGAGAGTGAGTGGAGGAAGGGGCAGAGAGAGAGAAGGAGACACAGAATCCAAAGCAGGCTCCAGGCTCTGAGCTGTCAACACAGAGCCTGACGTGGGGCTCAAACCCACAAGCTGTGAGATCATGGCCTGAGCAGAAGTCGGATGCCCAACTGACTGAGCCACCCGGGAGCCCCATGGCCACATTTAAAAGTAAAAATAAACAGATGAAATTAATTTCAGTAATACATTTTATTAAATCCAATATACCCAAATGTATATCATTTCATCTTATAATAGTATTAAAATTACTAATGAGTTATTTGATATTTTTTTCTTATGCTGTCTTCAAAATCCAGTGTGTGTTTTACACTTAATGGTACATCACAATATGGATGCTAAATTTTCAGTGGTTCAAGTGAAATGTGATCCTACCAAAATAATAAGCTTGTGTTTAATAGGAAAATATGTTATACCACTTCTGTTTTTAAATTTAAAATATTTTAATTTTTACATAGCTAAACTTTCAATTCCACTTTTAGCCACATTTACCACATTTCAAATGCTCAGTAGCTACAAGTGGCTAGTGGCTACCCTGTTAGAGCATGTCCAAGCTGACATTTAGCACAGGTATATAACTGATTTATATTGAATGAATGACTACATAACCTTCCTGTATTCCATAGATTACTGGCTGCTGTAATTTTCATACTTCAAAGGAAAAAAATGTTTCGTATTTTTTCACTGAACAATTATTTGAAACCAGTTGAATATAGAAGAGGGAAAGAGAGGAACTAAGTGTGTGGGAGGAAGCCACAAAGAGAATTAGGGTTCCACTGACAGAATGGGGGATAGTGAGAAGGAAGACCTGGTTCAAGAGGAAGATTCCTTCCTGAAAAGGTCCCTTCCATAAGTAATAAAACTCTCAGTGATAATCACTAGCACCTGCAGAATTTGCCATCAGAACTGCTTGTATCTCTTGACCCACACTGTCCAGTGGCTGCCAACATTCTGTCTTATCTGTTCTGGAATCACAGTCAAGCCCCAGCTGTGCAGTGCTGTGGTTCTGTTTGCCTGAGCCATTATTATCCACCTATATTCTCATAGCTACTCTGAACCATAAATTTCAACTTCTGACCACTTGCTCTTGCTAATGCCCTCCTGCTACCTTTGAGCATGAGCTTCTGCCTTTGACCTTTTTCCAGCTTGTGCCCCTAAATCTTGTAATGTCCAGCCCAGTCTATCTACTTGGACTCCAATCATGCTTTATCACCAGTTTACCTGGATACTCAGCATCAGTGGTAAGCAACTTCTAAGAATGGCCCCCAGTAATCCCTACCTCGTAGTATCAACACCCTATGTAATCCCTGCTTTAAGTGTCAGCTAGACTTAGAGACTCATTTTTTTTTTAATGTTTATTTATTGTTGAGAGAGAGAGAGAGCACAAGCAGGGGAAGGGCAGCGAAGGGGAGGACACAGAATCTGAAGCAGACTCCAGGCTCTGAACTGTCAGCACAGAGCCTGACATGGGGCTCAAATACACAAACCATAAGATCATGACCTGAGCCAAAGTCAGATGCTTAACTGACTGAGACACCCAGGTACCCTGCAACTCATTTCTAACCAATAGAAGACAGCTAAAGTGATGGAATATAATTATTGATATTAGGTAACAAAAATCCTTTGGCTTCCTTCCTGGGATCTCTTTCTTGCTGTTTCACTTATTCTGAAGAAAGCAAGCTGCAATGTGGCAACGTGCCCTAGAGAGAGGCCCACGGAGCAAAGAACTGGGGGAATCCAACAATCTGTGAAGATGAGAATTCTGCCAACAATTACCTGAGTGAACTTAGAAGCAGAGCATTCTCTAGTCTGACCTTCACATGAGACTTGAGCTCCAGTCAACACTTTGCAGCCTTGTGAGATGCCTTGAGGCTTGTCGCTAAGCAGCATTCTAACCCACAGAAATGGTTTTAAACTGCTAAGTTTTGGAGTAATTTATAAAACAGTAATAGAAAAATGAAAACAACTTAAAACCCTGATTTAGTTATAGAAAATTCATGTTAACTATCTTATCTCTGATATTAAGTCATTATAATATATTCAAACTTTAATGCCTTTAAAATATTTGATAATAATAGACCTGGGGAAGGGAGAATGGTAATCCTCAGCATCAAGTCTATAAAGGAAGTCATGACAATATGTCGATTGTCTTTGAAGACATTGACTGTTAATAAGCATTTGTCAAATGAATGAGGGGAATAGTTTTTTCTGAGTCTCACTTAGCAGAGAGTAGGATATATATATATATTTCAGGAGAAATATTTGGGGAAATATACAAATGTATCCATGACCTTACCTCTCCTTAAACATAGACTCAAATCAGAATCCCCAGGAACAGGGTCTAATAATGTACATTTTTCTAAGTTCTAAGAGAGTTGAACTTTAAAACATATTAGTTTCACACAGAATTCCATATGGGCGAAGTTTGTTAAAGGTTTAAAACAACCAAGTTTTCTGGAAAGCTTCCATTTATAGCACAGCCATCTCACTAATAAGCCAATGTCATAGCAGAGAACTGAACCACCGAAAGCTGATATGATACTACATCTTCTTTTGCTAATGTTCAGTGATTTACAACAATAAGGTTCTCTCAATACCTCACTTGGTATTCTACTGCAGCAATAAGAAACTTGGACATTTCATTATAACAGAATGGAGGATTTGCAAACTATTTCTTGATGCCCGATAGAAATTATAGAAATTATGTATTTATCCAGTGTAAGGCTACAGGCTAGGTAAAATGTCAAAATCTTTGGTCAGAAATTATATTATTATTGGAATATGCTAATTAGTTATTAGCATATAGTTGTTATTAGCATACACTAATCTGTTGAAAGATGGACAAGCAGTAACACAACTACCTGCATCAGAACCAGTATTGATTTTGTGGTTGTTCTTAGACCTAATACAAAGTGACCGCCAACTAAAGTCAATCATTTGAGTGTCCTTTGACACTTGAATTTTGTTACTAGCAGTGAATAAAATAGAAACATTGAGATCATTAAACTGAGAAAACCCTGTGCTCTACCAGCTGTACAATTAGGGAACTTGTAAGCCTTAGCTCTTCATCTTTCATATGGGGATAAAGCTTAGTGCTGGGAAATGAAATGAGAAAATGTGCTAGCCTAATGGTTAGCAAATAGCACAAAGCTTAGCATATAGAGAAGTTCAACAACAGTCATTATTATAACTTTTCTTTACTGCTTCTTAGCAACTCAGCTATGATAAACATTTATACAGTATCATAATATCATTGCAAATCTTGATGAACAGAGATCATTGGTTATATTTTAGATAAATATTGAAACAAATTATAAGTTCTTAAATATGCATCTTTTTCCAAATCTAGAGACCATAGGGAAAAAACATATAAGGGGTCTAAAAAACATATTTAAAACTTGGAAATAGCTGACTTAACCTAAATATGTCCTGGTATACTTTAATCCTTCTCAGTATCTTTTCTGGTAGAAAGGACCAAAAGCAGCTTATTACCTTTTATATTCATCATTCATATCCTTCATGTTTGTATATATATGTATGTGTTTATATATGTGCGTGTGTGTGTATAAAATGGGACCATTATAAATGTTCTTCTCTGCAGCTTGATTTTTACTTTTAATAATAAATTTTAAACATTTTTCCAAGTTAGTACCAATAGTTGTAACTCAGTCTTTTTATTTATTTTTTTTAAGGTTTTTTTTATTTATTTCTAGAGAGAGAGCGTGAGCAGGGGAGGGTCAGAGAGAGAGGGAGTCACAGACTGAAACAGGCTCCAGGCTCTGAGCTGGCAGTCAGCACAGAGCCCGACGCGGGGCTCGAACCCACGAACCGCGAGATCATGACCTAAGCGAAAGTCGGACGCTTAACCGACTAAGCCACCCAGGCGCCCCGTAACTCAGTCTTTTTAATATCCTAACATTTATTTAACTAGTCTTCTATTGAGGCTATTTAGCTGTTTCAAATTTTTCACTGATATAAATAACTCTTACCTGTAAATCTCTGTTCATATATATTTATGCATTTGGGTATTTCTGTAGGATTACATAAATTAGGGATGCATTTGGCTGGTAGTAACAGCAACAACAACAACAAAACCCTACCAAGAGTGATTTTTATAATGAGTTTTCTTGTCTAATAAGATATTGAAAGGTAAGCAACTGAACCCTTCCACTCCACCATCCTTAGCTATTAACTTTAGGTTCTCCATGTACCACATCTGCACAATAGCATTCCAGGAAGTAGTAGGGACCAAAGGCTTTCTCCTGGAAGGGGAGGTACCCCAACAGATTTTCTCTAATGAGTCTGCTCAACTCTGTTACATGCAATGCGCATCCCTATACCAATCATAAGTAAAGGGGAATGGAGTCACCGTGACCGACTGAAACCAGCCATAATTCATTTCTGGGGTCTGGAGACTAATGCCCAACATCTCTGAGCTCATCAGTAGATTTAACCTCTTGGAAAATCAGAAGCCTTTAAAAAAAAAACCCTTAGGAAAGAAAAGGGGAAGAGAAAGTGGCTATTGTGTAGGCCATGAGCAATATCTTCCACAAGAATATATTCTTATATAAGGAAAATTCTTATATAAGGAAAATTGCTTATCAAAAATGTATATGGTTTGCCTCTCTTAAGTTCCTCCCAATCCTCCTATACGTGCATACATATGGTATTTGTCCTTCTCTGCCTGACTTATTTCGCTCAGCATAACACCCTCAAGGTCCATCCATGTTGCTACACATGGCCAGATTTCATTTTTTCTCATTGCCATGTAGTATTCCATCATATAGATAAACCACATCTTCTTGATCCATTCGTCCATTGATGGACACTTAGGCTCTTTCCATGTTTTGTCTATTGTTGAGAGTGCTGCTATGAACATTGGGGTACATGTGCTCCTATGCATCAGCACTCCTGTATCCCTTGGGTAAATTCCTAGCAGTGCTATTACAAACCATGAAAGACTCTTGAATACTGAGAACAAACTGAGGACTGATGGGTGTGGGAGGGGGAGGGGAAAGATGGGCATGGAGGAGGGCACTTGTGGGGATGAGCACTGGGTGTATATGGAAACCAACTTGACAATAAACTATTTGTAAAAAAAATAATAAAGTAAAATAAAGTGTATATGGTACTACACATAAAATTTTGATACAAATTGTCATATTACCTTCCAAAAATATTATGTCAGATAAAAACTCCATTAACATGTATGAAATGACTGGTTTGTCTGTGCTCAACAATGGTTGGATGGATGGATGGATGGATGGATGGATGGATGGATGGATGGGTAGGTAGGTAGGTAGGTAGGTAGGTAGAATGCCAGTAGTTTATTTTGTGCATATTATTAGTAAAGTTGAGCATTTCTTAATGCATTTATTGACCATTTGAATTGCTTTTTTGGTGACCTGCCTGTGTAATACTCTGCCCATTTTTCTGTTGGGTTGTTATTCTTTTTTACTTTAATCTCTTTAATATATTATGGGCATTAAACCCTTTTACAAATATATTTTCCAGTTCATCTCTTAACTTTCACCTTTATTTATGGCCTCTTTTCCCATTCATATGCTTTTAATTTGTGCAAAGTCAAATTTATTCATCCTTCCTTTTATACCCTAAGTCTTAACAGTATGCTAAGGAAGATCATCCTTGCTTCAAAATTGTAAAAATATTCTCTCCTTTCCTCCTGCAACTTATAGGATTTGTACATATAAATGCTTAAACTACTTGGAATTTTTTTTTTATTGTAGTGTTAGCTGTCTAACCTGTACTCTCCCAAGTTGTTTTCCAATTGTAACAGTGCATAAATTTTAACTGCTCTATAATTTAGTTTATCATATATTAAATGCTCATACACATGAGCAGTTTCTGGTCCTTTTATTCCACTCATTGATCAATTTGTCTGTTTTCTGGGTCAGTACCATAGTTTTAATAACTGCAGATTTAGAGTATGTCAGTAATTTGTAATGTAATCATCTTATTATTATTCTTTTTTCTCTATAGTGTCTGGACATTTTTTTACATTTATTTCTCAAGGTATGCACTTTGCTCAGATTTTCAAGATCAAAAGAAAGAACTAACTACTATAGTTATTAAAATTTCATTTAATGTATATTTCAATTTGAGAAGCATCTTCACAAATCTGCATCTTCCTATTTAGGAATATAATAGTATTAGAAAGAGGGTGAAATAGCTCAGTTGGGAGAGTGTTAGACTGGAGGAATATAATAGTATTAGAAAGTGTGGTGAGGCTATTAGTGGAAAAGATTTGAATTCTGCCTACCTAGGCACAGTCAGCCCTTTTCTCTTTAAGGTACTAAAAAAGCAGAGTATTAGCTGAAGCTTTGGCCCTATGCCATATTCAGACCTCCGGTAAACTAATTTGGACCAAGTAAGGATCTTCTTTCTTCAGCTAGATCACTGTGAATAGCCTGGCAGCAAAGAATCTGTTCTGTGTGTGCCACATGTCACCAGTCCCCTTTATCCTTTTATCCCATCTTCCTTCTCCACCTTCACTACCAGTCTAACAAACTCCATATGCCAAAATTTGGCACTGGAGTGGGATGGAGGACCACACCCATCAGCATTAAAGAAAGAGGATCTAGAGATATACACGGAAAGAGAAAACATATCTGTCCCATCATTAAAAGTAATATTTAAAGCAAAGTCCGCTAAGGTGGTATAGAGGGAGTCCACTGAAAGAAAGAGAAATGGTCATATTTGATGAGAAAAAAAAAAAAAAAACAATGAGGACCACTCTGTGTTCTAACCAAAAATGTAGACAAAGGTTGAGTTTTGAGTTCTTCCAAAGGTTTTTGTCTGGAAAAATGACCTTACCATTTGTTTCCCACTAAAAGTGACCTAACATTTGATTCCTACTAACTGCAGTAGGAATTCCCCTGCATTTTAGCATGTATGTGTCTGTGTGTGTATTTTTTTTTATACAAATGGAGTCACAGTGTATATACTTTTCTTTGATTTGCTTTTTTACTTTTATCATTATGCTTTTGATATTTATTTATGTTGTAGGGAATAGAAAAATTTTATGTTGTTTTTCCCTGCTATGAAATAGTCCTTTATAAGGACTTTATAGTCCTTTATCACAATTTATTTATTCTTTCTACTGTTGATAGGCATTTGAATTTCTTCTCTTTTTTCCTCCCCTTTTACTAAAAAGACTGCCTTGAACATTCCTGCATACCTATCCTGATAAATATACTCAAGAGTGTCTCTGGGATGCATGCACATGAGAGTGGAATTACTAGAAGCTGAGTATTTGCATATTAAATTTGTCCAGGTAGTGTTAGATGTTTTCCAGAGTAATTGGAAATTACTAATTTCCATGGCCACCAGTAATGTTTTTATGTTCCCATCACTCCACATCCTTTCCAAAACATTGTATTGTTTGAGTATTTCCATGTTTGTCATCGGATGATGTGAAATGGTGTCTCTAATTAACTTTGTCTTCATTACTAGTAATGTTGAATACATCTTCACAATTATTGGCTTTTTGTGCTTCCTCTTTTAAAAAACTACCTCTTTGTGGGGCGCCTGGGTGGCTTAGTCGGTTGAGCGTCCGACTTTCGCTTAGGTCATGATCTCGCAGTTCGTGGGTTCGAGCCCCACGTCGGGCTCTGTGCTGACTGCCAGCTCAGAGCCTGGAGCTTATTTCGGAGTCTGTGTCTCCCTCTCTCTCTGACCCTCCCTGCTCACGCTGTCTCTCTCTCTCCTAGAAATAAATAAAAATGTTTAAAAAAAAAAAAAAAACTACATCTTTGTGTCTTTTGCCTTTTTTCCTTTTCTACTGTCTTCACTGAAATTTTCTGATTTGTAGAAATTGTTTGCATATTTTGAATATTAATTCTTTTGGTTATAATGTTACCAAAAAACTTCTTTCAATTTGTAGCTTGTCTTTTCAATATTTTCTTAGTGTTTTTGAGAAAAAAGAAGTGCTTTATTTTCTACTGGTCAAATATAAATCTTTGACTCCAAAAAAATGACTTACATTTTATGTCTTACTCTTCCCTATTCTGAGGTCATAAAATTTTTGCCCTAAATTTTAAGTTTTTGCCTTTTACATTTAAGAAGTTGATTCATTTAAAATTATTTTTTTGTGCAGAGAATGAGATAGAAATCCATTTTAACTTTTGTCCACATGAATAACATTGACCTGTCACTAGAGCTGCAAGATTTTAGAAAATAAAAAAAAAAAAATATGTCAGATAACCAGTTTAGCTTGAATTTCAGATAAAGATGAATAATATTTTAGTCTAAGTATGTCCCATGCAATAGTTTGGACATGTATACTAAAAAATTATTTGTTGTTTACCTGAAAATTAAATTTAACTGAGCATCCTGTATTCTCGCTGGCAGCCTTTTTGGTACTATTTATTGAATAATCTATTGTTTATCTGTTGACCTGCAATAGCATTTCTGCCTTTTTTCAGATTTACATATATGCGCAGATCCTTCTGTATTCTCTATTCTGTTCCAGTGTCCATATATTTCTTAATTACAATAGCTTTATAATAAGATTTTCTGTGACTGCTCAAGTCCCCTTATCTGATTCTTCTTATTCAGAATTATTGACTAGTGCCTCCAGCCCTATGTTACATAATTTTGGTAAAATTTGAAGTTTTTGCCCTGTTCTTTACTTTATTGGGACTGCTTATTAGTCATATGACAAGGAGCCTTCTTGGTTGAAATATATATATCAGGCTAAGGAAATGTCCATCTAGTCCTATTTAATTTTTAAAATATTTTAAATTTATTTCTGAGAGAGAGATGCAGAATCTGAAATATGCTCCAGGCTCTGAGCTAGCTGCCAGCACAGAGCCTAACATGGGCCCCGAACCCAAGAACCATGAGATCATGACCTGAGCCACCCAGGCACCCCATAGTCCTGTTTAATTTTTAAAATCAAGAATGAACATTAAAATTATTGAATTAACTTTCAGCATCTTTGGAGATTATTTTAAGAGTTTTCCCTTTCATCAATAGATATTATCTATATTAATGAATTATAATTAGTTGAATTTTTATATGTTTAAATTGATCATAGTTTTTTATTCTTAAATATATTCCTAGATTTTGCTTGATAATTTATTTAGGATTTTTTAAATGCTATTTATAACAGATTGGTCTGCATCTTCTCTTTTGAGATGTGTGTGTGCATATGTGTATGCTCAAGAGAAGGTGAGAGGGAAGGGAGGAAGGTGGGAGTAAAAAAAAGACCTTAGCATGTGTAATGTAAAAAAAATTGTGGGGCCCCTGGGTGGCTTAGTCAGTTAAGCATCTAACTTGATTTTAGCTCAGGTCATGATCTCACTGTTTATAAATTCAAGCCCCACATTGGGCTCTGTGCTGACAATGCAGAGCCTGCTTGGGATTCTCTCTCCCTCTCTCTCTGCCTCTTCCCCACTCACACTGTCTCTCTCTCAAAATACATAAACTTTAAAAAAAATTGTAGGGGTGCCTGGGTGGCTCAGTCAGTTAAGCGTCCGACTTCTGCTCAGGTCATGATCTCTCAGTTCATGGGTTTGAGCCCCGTGTCGGGCTCTGTGCTGACAGCCAGCTCGGAGCCTGAAGCCTGTTTCGGATTCTGTGTCTCCCTCTCTCTCTGACCCTCCCCTGCTTGTGCTCCCTCTCTCTCTCTCTCTCTCTCTCTCTAAAACATTTTAAAAAAATTGTAAGTAAAAATAGAGAACAGAGCCCATCCTATCTCTCTCTCTCTGTCTCTTTCTTTCTCTCTCTCTCTCTCTCTCTCACACACACACACACACACACGCACACACACACACACACAGAGAGAGAGAGAGAGAGAACCATGAGAAAGAATTCTCTTAGAATTCCCCAAGTAAGTTCTTTGCAGCAGTTAGGACACATTTGATTTTATTCCATATTCTCATTTTGCAAACAAAGAAGCTGAATCCCAAAAAAGATTAAATGCTTGTCTGAGTTCACATACCTGGTCTCTCCTTGCTACCAGTATCTAAAAATTGAAAGAGAATAGGTCCTTGAGGGAAAGCTAGTGGGACTTTATTTAAGTTGGAGAAAGGAGACTGACCACTTCATTACAGTCTTCAAAATGATGAAGGGAATTCAAATAAGCAATGACAGCCTGTCCTTTTCAATGGTCTTTCTGGACAGGAGAAGTAAAATGGCTTTAATTAATTCAAGAGGGATTTAGGTCAGTAGTAAGAACTTCCTGAATGAACGAATTCCAAGACAATAGAAAGTACTGCCAAAGGAAGCTGAGGAAGAGCTTTTTGTAAAGCTCATAAGGAAAGTGCAGACTCTTGGTTTTTTGCAATGATGTCAATACTAGGTTGAACCAGATAAATTTGTTGCTATTCTGAATGTCTTATAAAAACAACAAATTCATCGACCTATCATGGAAGCAAGAAGGTAGACTTAGCGCTAGAGGACATTTTGTCTTCATTTTAGCCTTTAATTTTACTTGATTTCTATAGTATGTGTAGGATAGGAAAAAACTTTTTTGAAAAGGTCAGGATTTAAAGCTTATAGAAGATCCTTACCTAAAATAAACTCTGGGCATAAAAAAGCCAATTATTACCAATAAGAATTATATTTATACCAAAAAGAATTACCAATATTCCTACTTGTACAACCAATAATTCAAGAACTGATATACTATGTTTAAAATAAAATGTCCTTTGAAGCCCCTCCATGTTTCGGATGCTGTCCTTATGGTGCCAAGGTATCTTATCTGAATGAGATCTTCAGTAGTCAAAGATTTCAGACCAGTCAGTGCCAGTTACAATGATTCTGCTGGTGGAATGTGGTATAAATGCTTATCAATTAGATTATCTCTGTCCCTCATTTTTGGGTCAGACACCATCAGTTATGCAGGAACTCTTCCCATGGCCAGTAGCTTTGGTCATAGTGTATAAATGACTGTTAAACTTTGATATTACTATATTAATTTTTCTAGCCCAGGGAAATGGTTGTTCAGCTCTGTTGTGATTTCTTCTACATAGCTGCCCTCTGATCCAAAAAAAGTTAGGTTCCTGAGAATAATGGAAGCTGTTAAAAGAATCAGATTGGACTTGTTGAAGGAATGGGGGTTCTTCTGAAATGAAAATGCACAATGCACAGTTAACTATTTGCCTATAACATGTACAAGTGAAAAGTACCAAGAATAAACTCCCTGATTTTGTTTTCTCATCTTGATGGATATAGCACATCTGAAAGGGGGCTAAAAGCCTATACTACCCGGACATGCAAACCAGAAACCACCTTTGCTACGTGCAATGGCCCTGAAGTCTTCAACAGTGGTACCATATTTCCCGTAGGAATTCCCAGATACTCGCATTCATTGTGTTCTTAGACTTATGAGTGTCTTCACTACTTATTGTTATAACCCTGTAACTTAGCATTTAATCCTGTTAGGTGACATGTTTGTGTGTGCTTCTCAAATTCTCCCTCACGACAAACCCTTTCATGAGCTCAGGGACCTATAGTTCTACACCTTTTTGAGTCAGGTGACCTTTAGCATAGAGACTCTAATTCTCCATGCACCGCATTGCTTCATCTGTAAGTGAGATTTGGAATGCCTACTCACAGTGTTCACAGCATCTATATAGTACCTTACCCAAGTTAGACACTTAAAGACTGGTCGGTTGCTTTCTTTACTTTTTGTACCCAGTATGGTTTCTAGCACTCTCCTGGGCACTCATCATTCTTCTACCCCTACATACACCACCCAAACATGTTTCCAGATCTGTGTTCTTCATTCACTCACTCAAGTTAGAAACCTCAGTTTCAAGCTTGACTCCTTTTCTTCCCCACCACTCATATCTGATGGATCATCAAAGCCTGCCAATATTACTTCTCATCTTTATAGTCCTTGAGTATATCCACTCCAGGCCACCTTTGGTGTCATTACCTCAGTTAAAGCATAGTTTAAAGGAGAGTGAAACTTCCTCCAAAATGGCTACAATTCTCTCTATAAAATACAAATGGGTAAGGTTACACTCCTGCTTAAAACCATGCCTTCTCATGGCATGCAAGTTCCTAAAGTGTCCTACAAGGCCCTCCAAGATCTGTCTTTGGTCCACGCTCCTAACTCATTTCACATCTCTCCCTGGCTCACAGTTTATAATTCAGTAAAAACACAACCAGTTATGGTACACCACCCCCATACGCACGTTTCCCTCCTTGCCTTTGCCCAGGTGACCCCTCTACCTGCAGCCTTTACCATCTCACTCATACCTTCTCTCCTTGCTTGGCTAACTCTAACTGGTTCTCTAAGACTGAACTCAGGAAAGCTTTTTCTGAACCTCTCTCTCCTCTACCTCATTCTAGGTTAGATATACCTCCTCAGTGGTCCAGTAATTCCCTATACATCTATCGTTGTGTCATCCCTGACACCTGACATGTTTTGCCCTCATTTATACCCATCATCTAGTGCTGTCAATTCTATCTCCAAAATACATTTCTGATCCATCCATGTCTTTGTCTCCCTACTGCTCATAAATAATTTGAGCATCTTTCATCTCCCACCTGACCTGCTGTGGTATCTTTCCCGCTAGCCCTTCCAATTTCACTGGCCCCTCATCTGCTGAATAGCAGCCAGAAGGATCTTTCCAGTCATATTTATAGATCATGTAGGTCCTCTGTAGTGTTCACTGACTTTCCTTCACTGACTGCATGCTCTAGCCCTACCTGTCTCCAACCTCAGCTCCCATTATTTTCACCTTCACTTACTAAGTTCCAGCCTTAGGATTCTCAAACCATACAAGCTCATTCTTGCCTCAGGACCTTTGGGTCAACCTACTCCCTTTGCCCAGATCACTTACCCCTTGACTCTTTGTTCAACTCCTACTCATCCATAAGGCCTCAGCCAAAATACCGTTTTCTCAGAGACACTTTTCATGTCCCCAATCTCACTTAGATCCTCTCAATCTCACTCATAGTACCAGATGTGTTCATTCATAAAGGTGAATCACAGTTCTTAATTATGTGTCTGTGAGGAGCAGAATCAGGCATGGGTTTAATTTTGTTTTGTTTCCAACCTCTGTATACCTGGCATCTACCACAGGCAGTACAAAATGAATGAATGAATTAATTAATTAATTAATTACATTTACCATATTATTTTAAAAAGTCATCTCTGTTAGTACCTGTCATAATGAATGTGACAGCGTTCAGTGACACATAGTGATGTTCAATAAATTTTATGAAATAAATGGCCAACAGATATACTGAGTAAGAACTCAGTTATTGTGATTCCATATTTCTGAAATAAGTCTTAAATAATAGTTTCATTCATACTTTTAAGAGAGATGAAGACATATGTTTCTGAGAAAGTCATCATAATATATTTTAGAAATTTCAAATTTCTAGTTATATAAAGAACTTGTTGAAACATCTAGCCTATTTATCTGCTTCTAAAAGAACTTTATTGAGGCACCTGACTGACTCAGTCCATAGAGCATGTAACTCTTGATCTCAGGGTTATAAGTTCAAGCCCCACATTTGATGTAGAGATTACTTAAAAATAAAATCTTAAAGAGAGTTAGTAATATTATTTTAGGTGGATACCCACCTCTTGTATCCTAAAAGTCTTCTGCTGAAAAGTCTATTATATTAAAGAATGTTTTTCCATATGCCTCTTCTGAACTACTACTGATCTAATAAATTTAAAAAATTGTTTCTCATACAGTTTTAATGTTATTATATATTTATTTTTAATTATTATTTCAAACATATTTTTGAAGCTCCAAAATGGTATACGTTTTTAAAAAATAAACTTTATCTCCAGTGTGGGGCTCAAACTCACAACCCCAAGATCAAGAGTTGCGTGTTCTACCAACTGAGCCAGCAGGCTCCCCTCCAAAATGGTGTACTTAAATCCAGATACCATTCCAGGGGCTGACCTAGGATTAAAATGTTAAAATTGATAGGGGGGAGGAGGGAATTCCCCTAGATCTTGCTACTTCAAAAAGGGAGAAAAATGATACATACTATATCAAGAAAAGATTCTTAAAGCAGTACATAGAATTAAAGGCTGAATGTGCAAACAAAATAAAACAAAATCACCGTGATGACCAACTTCATTGAGTTATGTGTCTTTGAGCAGCTGAGGTTAGAGTCCCCTCTGGATATAGTCATCTGGAACTGGAGTTGCAATCTATTTCCCAAAGAAGAATCCAATTTGTCCCTCTTCCTTCTACCCTCACATGTAGCTTATTGGTTCCACAATTATTCTCCTTGCCCTCCATTTGGGAAAATGTCTGACAGTTGCTTAAACTCTTAAACATTTCATTGCATGTGAAAAATCCAATTCTACTCAAAAACCTTTGTTTTGTTTATCTGTGGTACGACATCTTAAAAATTTTTTTTTTCACTAGAAATTGTCAGTTTCAAAGGCTCAAGAGTAAAGAATTTTATGCTTTTTTGTCTTCCTTTAGACTTCGCTGTTCAACTGAAAATAGAAACATTTTGAAATGCAATAATATTTAAGATTTCAAAATAACTGCCTCCAGAGATGGAGAGCTTCCATTTCTAATTTTTCCTAAATTTTTACCTTGATAAAAGAAATTAGTCTTGGCTAAGAAGCATGATATGGTCACATGTTGTATACAGATATTCTGAAACACTAAAGTTGTGATACTCAATATTATCAACTACTTGTTTTTTAAGTTAAAAAAAATCCATTTATTAATATCCTGTGCACATAAAGCTAAAATTAATTTTCCAATGAGATGACCAAATGATTAGTTTCATTAAAATACAATTGTCTTTTTGTTTTACAATGCAAATATATCTACAATCATTTAACAGGGATGATGAAAACTGGTTTGTTATTTTAAAGAGTTTCCATCTTTGGGGCACCTGGGTGGCTTAGTCGGTTAAGCGTAGGACTTTCACTTAGGTCATGATCTCACGGTTCGTGGGTTCGAGCCCCGCGTCGGGCTCTGTGCTGACTGCCAGCTCAGAGCCTGGAGCCTGTTTCAGTCTGTGACTCCCTCTCTCTCTGACCCTCCCCTGCTCACGCTGTCTCTCTCTCTCCTAGAAATAAATAAAAAATATTTTAAAAAAAATAAATAAATAGTTTCCATCTTTATTATATAAATTAGGAAGAAAAACAATAGGATCCTCAAGAGATAAATAGGTAAAGGATATAAACAATTCACAAATAATATAGAATGGACCCAAAATTATTATGTGCAAAATTGCTCTCCAGATTGTTGGTTATAAAGTGAAAGAAAGGAATGTTCTCAATAAAAAAAATTAAAATGTGAGAAATAGCTGACACAGAATAGAATATTATACAGCCATTTAAATCACATTTAGGAAAAATTATTAATAATCTGGGAAAGGATTCTGTTATGTGAAAAAATGAAATGCTGTTATATGTCACTACGTACAATACAATCACAACTTTCTCAAAAACATGAAAACAGTGGATTAGCATCCTGCCTTAATGAGAAAGGAAATTCTGATACATGCTACAGCATGTATTTGGATGAATTTTAAAGACATTATACTAAACGAAATGAGCCAGTCACAAAATACTGTATAATTCTACTTATATGAGTTATCTAGAGTAGTCAAATTCATAGATACAGAAAGTAAAGTGGAGGTTGCCAGGGCCTGAGGGAGTGGGAAAGAACAGGGAATTAGTGTTTAATAAATGCAGAATTTCAGTTTGGGAAAGTGAAAAAAAGTTCTGGAGATGGATTTGGGTGATAGCTGTAGGATAATATGAATGTACCAATGCCACAGAACTGTACACTTAAAAATGGTTTTAATGGTAAATTGTATGTTATATGTATTTTACCACAGAAAAGGATGTACCAAGTTTCTATATGACCTTTAACTAGTTTCTCCTTCTGTTAATGTCCTACAAAACCATAGAACAATGATTAAAACTAAAGAAAAAACATTAGTATAATACTACTAACCACACTGCAGACTTTATTTAGATCTTCTCTGTATCCATTAATATTCTATTTTTCTGTTTCAGGATTTAGATCATTAAACCTTTTTATAACAAATAAAAAATGTAAATACTTTATAAAAGAACTTGCTATTCGGTTTCTTTAAACTTTAGCCCCTATTATTGTATTTTAAATATCTTCAAATTTTACCCCCAAAAAGGTTTAGGAATTTATCTGTTGTATAAAACATGTTTTGTGCAATAGAATTATGATTGATAGCTGAATAAAGGCAGCTTGCTTGGAGGATCATATCAGTTAAAATTAGGTTACAACTAGGATTAAAATAAAAAAACAAAACTGGATTAAATGATATAGTTGTTTATTTCTCAGTTATATAGAAGTCCACAAGTGGGTGGTCCGGAGATGATATGGGAACTCCATGCTCTCAGGATGTCCATGTTGTTCTTGTTCTGCATGCATGGCTTCCATTCCCAAAATTATGATCTATGATAGTTGCTGGAACTCCAGCCATTACATCCACAGCCAGCCATTAAGAAGGAGGAGAGAAGGCAGAAACATTTCCCCTCTCCCATTAAGGACAATATCCAAAAGTTGTACATCCCCTTTTTTTCCACTGGCCAGAACTAAGTCATGTGGTATATATAACCATAAGGGAGTTTGGAGATTATATGTATTCTGGGATGGTATGATCCCACCAAAAAACTGGGAGTTCAATCACTAAGGAAGATTAATGATGTAGAAAACTATTATAGAGCATAGACAGTACATAACGTGAGGCATCCTTCCTTCTGGGTGTAGGCATAAACTAAAATCTGGAGGAAGAAAGCAGGAAGCAAGAAATACTTCTCTACCTTGATCATTGGCAAACATGTTTCTTCATTACAGAGCAGAAGATAAGGTAAAGTGTGCTGCTGCTCCTAATCTGATGGGTAGGGGTGTCCTTGGACTTCATAGGAACTGCTAAATGGAAGTCAATGAGATCCCCCCCTTCAGCTTCTTCAGCTTGCACACCCAACTCAGGACCTTTATTTCAGAAATCTTCCTTCACCTCAACTGGACCCCACCGTTTAGGCCTTCCCCACCTCAATAGTCCCTCTTTACAAAAAAGCTGTAGCAGGTCTGATTTCAAGAAATCATATTTTCTAAAATAATTTGAGCTCCTCAACAAAACAAAATACAAAAGGACCATTAAATGTGTTATAACTATTAAAGGAGGTAGGCGGATGTTCATTCTCTTTATCTGTATTCGAAATTTCTCTTCCTGACATTGAGTCATGTTCATTTTTCCCAAGAGGGAATAAAATGTTCCCCATAAAAGCACAACCTTTTCTTTCCCAGTGCTCTGGACCCATGCCAACATAATAGAAACAGCCAAATAAAGGGCTGTGATGAGCTCCTCAGGTGCCAGAGGAATGTTATCAGAGGAAATCATCTTCCTCCCTGTGACAAGACATGGATCCTCAGCATACTCACAAAAAAATTGGGGCCTCCAAGGAATAGAAATTCATCAAATACTCAGTGGGGAATGGTGCACAAAACAGCAATGGAAGCCAGTGGGAACACAATTTTATTAACTCCAAAATGTTGTACCAATTGGGTTCTTAGGAATAGTCCCCAGATTGATATGCCTGGAGACAAAGGACTTTTCGTGACAAATTTGATAAAATGTGTGAGAAATACTCTTTTTTTGCTTCAGATTCCAATGTTAAGTTTGGAGGATTGTTTTAGTCTGTAAAAAGCAGTCTTTATATCATCCTATTACGCCACAGCAAGGAATATTAGGGACACAAGTTGAATGCATTTGATGTGCAAAGAATTTAGAAATGCATCCTCTTTGATTTTGTCTGTAACTAAAGTCTTTGCTACTTGCTGGATGGCAGGAAAGAAAAACAAATGTCTAATCTGGTTGAAGTAGTGCAGTGTTTCTCCAGGAAAGAAAGTTCAGTCTCAGATTTTTTGGTCCTTTCAGTCCTTTACTTTCATTCAAGATGGCATCCAAGGATGGAGCAAAAGGTTGTGGCTTGAGTTACCTGGTGGGGATACCAGGTGGTTTGGAACAGTGTACTTCAGTATGTCTGATCTCTGAGGCAGCATCTTTTGTCTACCAGCCTACCTCCTGCCCTTCTGGTTTGTGTGGCTAAAGTTTGTGGTTACTGTGATTCCAGGTCTATACTTAAGAACTGCTCCCAAGAGCACTTTTACACTGTTGATAGGGAAGTTAATTGGCACAATCACTATTGAAAACAGTATGGAGATCACTCCAAAAATTAGAAATAGAACCACCATATAATCCATCAATCCTTATTCTGGATATATTTCCAAAGGAAATGAAAAGAAGGTAAAAAGATATCTGCACTCCTGTGTTCAGTGCAGCATTAATCATAATAGCCAAGGTATGCACACAACCCACATGTCCATCAATAGATAAATGAATAAACATACACACAATGGAGTATTATATAGCTATGGAAAAGAAGGAATTCCTATCTTTGCGACAATATAGATGAATCTTGAGGGCATTATGCTAAATGAAATAAGTCAGAGAAAGACAAATGCTACATGGTCTCACTTATATGTGAAATCTAAACATGTTGAACTCATAGGAAAGTGGTTGTCAGGGCTAGGAATAAGAGAAGTGGGGAGATAGTGGTCAAAGGATACATACTTCAGGAACAAAATGAGTAAGTTATGGGGATCCAATGTACAGCATGGTGATAATACCATGGTTAATAATACCAGATTATAAACCTGAAAGTTGCTAAGAGAGTAGATCTTACATGTTTTTACCATACACACACACAAAGGTAATTATGTAAGGTTATGAAGGTGTTAGCTAACACTGTGATGGTAATCATTTTGTCACATATATAACATATATTTATTTGTATATATGTTACAGGTTATACACCTTAAATTTATACAATATTATATATAAATTATATCTCAGTAAAGCTGGAAAAATGTAAAAGAACTGTTTCCAGCTTTCCAATATAAATTTTCACACTGTGACCTTGAAATGAATACATCAACATTTGAGCTTGGGTTTCCTGAGTCCGTTTCCTATAAAGCAAGAATTTTAGCCTGAGAACCATTCTGCACAAGGGAATATAAATATTTTGACAATAATTCATCTATCTCTTGGCTCCATAAATATCTCCTGTATGAAGGATTTATTCATGAAAAAAATGATGGCTGTTGAATGTTTCTATTCCTGTTGAGTGAGTGATTCATTTATTGGAGGTCTAAGTGATGATCATAAATAGAAATATAGAATACTAACCCTGGAAGAAACTCATCTCTGTTTCATAGGCTTGAGAAAACTGAGGTTAAGTGACTTACTCAAAGTCACCTAGTTTTTGGCAGAGATGGAATCTGGACCCCTGACTCTCAACTATACAACAGAAGTTTAAAAGTACTTTGTTGGGGCATCTGGGTGGCTCAGTCAGTTAAACGTTCGACTTCAGCTCAGGTCATGATCTCACGGTTCGTGGGTTCAAGCCCTGTGTCGAGCTCTGTGCTGACAGCTAGCTCAGAGCCTGGAGCCTGTTTCAGATTCTGTATCTCCCTCTTTCTCTGACCCTCCCCTGCTCGCGCACGCTCTCTCTCTCTCTTTCTCTCTTCCTCAGAAATAAATAAAACATTTAAAAAAATTTTTTTTTAAGTATTTCTTACCTAATTACTAATTCACTACAAACTAAAATGGAGAGCACATTTTTCTTATCAATAATTAAACTGTTAATATGCATATTACTGTCACCTTTTTTTTGGAAGCTAAGTTGGGCTATTAATAGTCTTCATTAATATGACTTAATTAAAAGTCTTTAACTTTCTGGGTCACCTAGGTGACTCCCTCAGTTAAGCATCTGACTCTTGATTTTGGCTCAGGTCATGATCTCACACTTGGCTAGATCAGGTCCCCTGACTGCATGGAGCCTGCATAAGATTCTCTCTCTCCCTCTCTCTCTCTGCCCCTTCCCCACTTGTGCACGCACACACTCTCTCTCAAAATAAATAACTTTAAACTAAAAAAAAAAGTTTTTAATTTAATTAATGGGAGACACAAAATTCAAAATAGGCTCCAGGCTCCAAGCTGTCAGCACAGAGCCAGATGTGAGGCTCAAACCCACCAGCCCCGAGATCATGATCTGAGCAGAAGTCAGAGGATTAATTGACTGAACCACCCAGGCACCCCAATATAAATAAACTTTAAAAAAAGAAAAAAAGTCTTGGGATACCATGACTCAGTCATTTCAGCATCCGACTTCAGCTGAGGTCATGATCTCACAGTTCATGAGTTTGAGTCCTGCATTGGCACTATACTGACTGCTCAGAGCCTGGAGCCTGCTTCAGATTCTGTATCACTCTCTCTCTCTATGCCCCTCCCCCACTCATGTTCTGTCTCTCTCTCTCTCTCTCAAAGATGAATAAACATTTAAAAAATTAAAAAATAGGGGCGCCTGGGTGGCTTAGTCGGTTAAGCGTACGACTTTCGCTTAGGTCATGATCTCGCATTTCGTGGGTTCGAACCCCACGTCGGGCTCTGTGCTGACTGCCAGCTCAGAGCCTGGAGCCTGTTTCAGTCTGTGACTCCCTCTCTCTCTGACCCTCCCCTGCTCACGCTGTCTCTCTCTCTCTCTTCTAGAAATAAATGAAACATTAAAAAAATAAATAAAAAATAAAAAGTCTTTAACTTTCATACAAATATCTATTTTACAACCAAAACAGTTCTGAATCAATGTGATTGACACAACACTGGGATTTTCTCCTGGGTCTCAGTATTATGTCTTTGGAATGCTTTCTTTCAAGCCAGCATTTTTAATGACATCAAGTAAACTATTTCTAAGAGTTCTTTTACTCTTAAAAATTAGAAGAAGAGATACCCAAAGAACATATTTGGGTCAATTGGTAATTGACTAATTCCAAATCACAATTACACCGTATTTTATGTCTCCATATAGATCCAAGAACAGAACTTCCTGACTACGACATTAAAATCCTCTTGAGAAACTCTCCTGCAGAGCTTGTCTCCCAGCCACGTCTACACATGTGCCTCTGTGGATAGTACATTAATACCACTCACAATAGAAGGTATTGTTCTTTATAGTTAGTCAAATTAATTATTTGAACACCCCAGGATGTACAACATGAAAGAACAGCTTTATAGATATTCAGGGCACTATATAATATGCCACGGTGAATTATTGACTCTAATGAGAACATCTTTAAAAGGCTGAACTCCCAGGGGTGCGGGCTGAAGAATTGGGAGGAGGGGCTCATACGTTAAATCAATAATTAGGAAGAAAGGAGGAAGAGAGACAGATTGGGGAAGAGATTTCTGAAAATTGAACACTTGTCATCTGTGCATCTCCCTTGCTGATGATTCTTTAAATGAAGATTAACTTCAGTAACTTATTGACTAACATGCCGATAAATCCTGAGCTGTATCATCAGTGATGCAGGAAATGGACAAGCTTGGATACCTTGCCAGGGGGATTGATAAGTGTGATGTGACTTAGAGAAATTCATGATCATTCTTAAATATTGTGCTAGTTATATGTGTTTCACATTTATATACTGTGCTGAGTATCATGTTAGGTTGATACGGGATATAAAAGAAGCAAGTAATATTCTTAAAGGTGTTTATAGTTTATCTAGATACAAACTATGCACATATGATGTTCACTCAAGAGAATTTACCCATATTTCTTGAAAGACCACTGTGATCATTTGCAAATAGGAATTGTATCCTTTACATCATCTTTGACTTTATCTTATGCTCACAGTTTATCTAAGTAAACTTTCTTTAGAAACAGACTGTTTTCACTGTTGCCATACATTCTACCAAAAGAACAGAGATGATATAAACTTTTGTGCAACATGACAATTTTTTTAAAAAAGTGTAGTTATAGACTGCAGGGAAATTTTCAGAAGCACCCCTAGTCTCCTAGAATCACTTATGTATATTGTATTAAAGGCTTTTCTGACAGTAAATCAGATTTGGAAGAGTGATATTGAACCACCTCTTAAAGAGGTTCAATTGGTTAAGGTCCTGGAACATGGAAAAAAACCAATATTCAGCTCCTAAGAGAAATATGTGTATTCTGCACTACTCAGAAAAGTGTCAAAGATAACTATCATTTTGAAGTCTTAGGGAAATGAGAAAGGAGGTGTTAGGGAATCCTTCATTCTTCATTTTCTATGGTAGTGCCTAAAGGTTAGGGATGAGTCTACAGGTATTTGGGACTTGGTGGGTTCCTTTCACCACAGTCTCCCTTCCATCTGCCCTATGAAGGGGCTCAGCTCAGCCCAGTCTACCCATAGCTCCTTCTAAGGGTAGGGAACACATAAAAAATTGATTCCCACCAACACATCTTCAGATGAGGTCAACACAGTGTCAAGATCTGTCTTTCCCCTGGACCCTTCTACCTATGACCAAAGCTTCCAGAACCTGAATCTTGTTCCCTTCAACCCACTCCTTAGACTCTTCACAATTGGGTCTTTTAGCCCAGGTTTCTAGTCAACCCTGTTGACTGAACTCTTAGTCTCTCACTGCTAATGCCTTCCTGGATCGTCCATCTACCTGTTTGGTAGCCTGAGACGTTATTACAGGTGAATTTCAAACACACACACATACTCACACAAATACACACTCAGAGTTTCCTCATTCTGAGATTTTATGAAAGAACAATGGTAACCGTGGCAACCCTTGTTGTCTCCCTGTGGAGTTTTTGAAAGATTGATGTTTTGTATTGTTTTTTCATCCTAGAAAACATTGGCCTCAAAAGGCAAAAAGTCTCTGGCAAGAGAAATGTTCTTAGAAGGCCCTGAAAATACAATCTCCTTTCATGACAGTTAGCAAAATATCTTCTGTCACTTCTGGGGCTCTCATTCTCCCCCTGTGCTGCATTCATAGCGTTCAAGTATATTAAGCATTCACATCATTTATATGTGGCCCAGCCTCTGTTCTAATCCTATGTATTAGTACAGCTAACTGCAGCTCACTCAGTGCTGCTGTTTGCACAGCTGGACATGTCGGATAGAATGAGTTCATCCCTTCAAAGATGAGCTTAAAGCCGCCGTCTAGTAGTGTCTTTCTTTTTTACACCTACGACCATTCCTCATTGTTCTCACAAGCACAGTGAGTTTTAATGAAGTCATGTCTTTTAGTGTAACGCTGCAGGTGCACAAATGCTGATAAACCTCCTTAACTCACTGTCAGATCAGCATGTTTATCTTCAAGCTGCAGAATGTATTTAATTATAAGATATGAAAAGGTCCTTCAGATTTGTTCTCTGGGCTCAGAACTAATGACTCGTCCATGAAGCGCTGTGTCTCCCCAAAGGTTATAATGGCTAGTTGCTGATCTTCTGAAGAACTCATTCATGGTAGCATCTAGACTGCAAGGTATAGAAATTTCTTTTAGAAATAAAGGAATAGCTTTTGAAGGCCCAGGAAATTTTACCAAATATAGAGTTAACACAATCAAATATACACACACACGCATATATTTGTGTGTGTGTGTGTATATGTATATGTATATATATATGTATATGAATGTGTGTAATATGTATGTGTGTTTGTGTACATGTGTGTGTGTGCTTGTAGAGAGAGAAACATGCCAATATGGTATGATGTAACCAGCTTCCAGAACTGTGCTGTAAGGAATTCATTCTTAAAATTTTAAGAGGCAAATACCCCTAGGAAGAGTAAAAATTAATTTATAAATTAAATTTATAAATTAAATTTAATCACATTGCTTTCTTTTTAAGACTAGATTTCTAAGGGAATGGGAGTTTGACCTGGACATTGGAAAAGAGATGTGTGAGGAGGGAATAGGTACTGAGAAGAGGGTAGAGGTGCACCTGGGTGGCTCAGTTAGTTAAGCGTCTGACTCTTGATTTTAGCTCAGGTCATGATCTCATGGTTCATGAGATCAAGCCCCGTACAGGGCTCTCTACTGACAATGCAATGCCTGCTTGGGATATATATTAGGTCTCTGTCTCTCTCTCTCAAAAGAAACAAACAAACAAACAAAAAACATTAAAAAAAAAAAAAAAAGAAGAGAGAACTAGGTTGGAGACTGCTGACTTCTCCCCAGTAAGATGTGGCTGGAGCGGTCCCTTCAGAAGGAGAACACTATGGATTCAGAGGGCCATGGGAATCCCAAGGGAAGGAGAAGAGGCAAACCGAGGATGTAAGTGGGAGGCCCTAGCATGGGCAAGGATAGGGAGGACAGAGATAAGATTTAGTCACAAAGACAAATAGGATTAATGGAAAACACATTTATTAATTGAAAGTCAGATAAATCATTTGACCTATAAGCATGTTTTCATCTGCCTATCTCACTTCACAGCTATTAGTGTAAGATCATGCCTTATAAACAACTTGCTGGAAAGTGTTTTAAAGCTATAAAGCAAAAACAAAAACTATAGCATCATGTAAATTATAATTATTACTTTCATTAATCAGTTGAATATTTATTGAACACTGACCACTTGCCATGTGCTATACACAGTAAAAAGTCCCTTTACTCAAGTTTCTCACAGCTCAGTGAGAAAAACAGGTGAGCAAATAAATAACCACAAAATAGGATGCATAATACACATAGCATGAAGTGCTACAGGGGTAAGGAAGAAGAAGGAACACATCTGCCTGGGGAAATTAAGGCTTTTCAGAAGAGGAGTTGGTTGAGCTGGGTCCTGCTTGATGTATTCACAAGAGAAGACAATGGAAAGTCAGAGGAAACAGCAAGGGCAGAGGCAGCCAGCCCCATGTGGCAAGTCTGTGCTGCTCAGTACTGCTTGGCATAAAGAATAAAAAGCACAGGAATGCCAAATCTCATAACTAACTCTCCTGGCCTGATTCTATGCTCACCAAGCTGCCTTCTGATGATAATTTGGCTTCCCGCTTAGATTTGCCTGCAGGGAAAGCACATGCTGGTCAAGAGGCTGAAGTATTCTGTCCACTGGGTGATTATATTTCTCACTGTAAATTAATAAATATGCATTTGGGCTGATGCATTTTTTTAAAGTGCAGAAATGAAACTATTACTTATAAGGCCTTTGTAAAGGAAGTTAGGTGAAAATTCACCAGGAAATCAGCCTTCAGGCTGCTGATGTGGATAATGACAGAACAGCTGTGCAAACACCACAGGTAACTTCCGGGAATGGGCTCCCGACAAAGCCATGTTACACAGCGTGTTTTCTTCTTACGTCAAGTGGTCCCTTTAACATTTTTCTCCATCATCATAGTCCCCTGAAATAGCCAAAAGCAATCATCAAATGTCAGTCTTTCCAGAGTCCTAGAAACCAGAGTCTAGAGAATAAAATGCACCTACTGTACCAGATCCTTTACCCTTCCTCCCATGGGCTGAATTGAGTCCCCTTCAAAATTTTATGTTGAAGTTCTAATTCCTAGTACCTCAAAATGTGTCTGTATTTGGAAATAGGGCTGTTAAAGAAGTAATTAAAACTCAGTGAAGTCATTAGTGTAACCCCTAATCCAATATATCTGATCTTATAAGAAGAGGGTATTAGAGCACAGACATGCACAGACCATGTGAGGACAGGGAGGAGATGGCCACCTGCAAGACAAGAAGAGAGGCCTTAGAAGAAACAACCTTCCCCACACTCTGCTCTCAGACTGGCAGCCTCCAGGACTATGAGAGAATAAATTTCTACTGTTTAAGCCACTCAGTCTCTGGTACTTGGTTATAGAAGCCCAAGAAACGAATACACTTCTTTTCAGATTCTTCCCCCAGCCATTCGAAACGGAGACACTTCTGGTTCCAAACCAGAAGACACTTCCCTGGATTCTTCAACCAAGACAACCTGAATATGGCTATGCCAGCAACAGGAGTGCATTTTAGTCCTTCATGCTCATTTTCACTCTATTTACTCAAGTGGGTGACTTTGGAGCCCATGTCATCATAAGCATGGTTTGGTTTTGCTAAAGTAACCAAAGACATGGGTTCTAGGGCATGAGGATCTGAAAGTGTTATGTTTTTATGCAACTGCATCTAGTCTTGGACACAGATGACATGAAGATCTTATATCCTGAAAGTACAAAAATTTATGATTGTCCTTAATTTGCCATGATATTTTTTTTAATTTCTACTTTAAAAAGTCACAAGTGAGCCACATAGAGTCAGACTACTGTCCAGCTGGTGTCTGAAGATCTATATATACTCTAGAACAATCAGAACTTATGGGAGAAACTCTAAAATCTCTCATATTATTTAATGATTCATTTATGAATATATGGAGTCCCTCAGTTCTAGACTTACAGTTTCAAGATCTACACACATGTAAGGTTCAGTTCTTTTTGCAGACTATGTCAATGAAAACCAGTTTGAGGGGGGCGCCTGGGTGGCTTAGTTGGTTAAGCGTCCGACTTTTGCTTAGGTCATGATCCCACAGTTCGTGGGTTCGAGCCCCGTGTCGGGCTCTGTGCTGACTGCCAGCTCAGAGCCTGGAGCCTATTTCAAAGTCTGTGTCTCCCTCTCCCTCTGACTCTCCCCTACTCACGCTGTCTCTCTCTCTCCTAGAAATAAATAAAAATATTTAAAAAAAAAAAAAAAGAAAACCAATTTGAGGGACTGGTTTCAAATATGTTTCATTCTTCCCCTTGCTCACTTGTTTTTTTTTTTTTTTTTACCACTTCATTTTTTGTGTGAGAAGAAAGACTAAATTCTTTTTCCGTGTAAAAATCATCATCAGATAGGTATAAATAAAAATATTTAAAAAAAAAAAAAAAGAAAACCAATTTGAGGGACTGGTTTCAAATATGTTTCATTCTTCCCCTTGCTCATGTTTTTTTTTTTTTTTTTACCACTTCATTTTTTGTGTGAGAAGAAAGACTAAATTCTTTTTCCGTGTAAAAATCATCATCAGATAGGTATTGATGTAGTTCATTAATACTCATGGTTCATTAATTAATACATTCCTTTTAAATTTCCACTGAAATATACCACATTTGGAAGATAGAATCTTGTTATTTCCCAACAATCAAAATCTGCTCCAGTTCAATCATAGTTTCCATTAAGAATGTTCCTGTTACATGAACAGTGGTAAGTCATATGCATAGTATGTGCCCTTGAAATGATGTGATGAAAATGGCACTTCACTTCTGTGATCCTCGTCCCAAAACAATACCTAATCCAGTCTAATCATGAGAAAATCATGAGAAATATCCCACATCCCCAACTGAGGGGCATTATAAAATACTGGACCAAGACACCTGAAAATTGTCAAGGCTTTCAAAACAAGGAAAGTTTGGGAAACTATCACAGCCCAGAGGAGCCTTAGGAGACAAGATGACTAATGTAATAGGAATGAGATCCTGGAACAGAAAAAAGGCATTAGGTAAAAACAAAGGAAATCTGAATAAAGCATAATAATATTTCAATACTTGGTTTGTTAATTGTAACAAATGTATCATAGTAATGTAAGATGTTACTAAATAGAGGAACTGGGTAAGGGGCATATAGGAACTCTGTACTATCATCGAGGTGTTTCTTTAAATGTAACATTGTTCTAAAATAAAAAGTGAGCATTAAAAAATGTTCCTGTTTAACTACTCTCCCCAAAGGCCATTACTGTTTGTAACCAGGCTCTAATACATGGTCAGTGTTCTCTAATATGTGGCTCCCCTCCCTCTGATTGCCTCTCCCAGTGCAACTTTTGTACATATTTTATATAAGCACTTTATGTTTCAGTAACAAGAGCTTCTGTTAACTTTCAACAGTCATCTGAAGGCTGTAGCTCCCTCTTCTCTTTAAAACAAATACTTTAGTGGAGGCTTCATATCATCATCCCATCCTGTGGACAGAATCAGCATATGACCTTGTCTTCATGTTTTCTCTATTGGGATGTCTACAACTTCAGTTCCTAGGGCAACTTTCTCACAGAATAAGCCCCAAGTTTTCATTAAATAAAGCCCTCTGGGGCCAAAGCTCAGCTGCTAGAAGTGGTAGAGAGATGCCAAAAGGCTCCACACTAAATCAGTGTGAGGGAAATCGATACCAGGGAGAGCTGGGGAACAATGTTTTCAGCCCTTAGCATTAAACGTCTTGCAACACTAAAGGCATCCAGATACATGCCACCTAGGACCCAAAGTCCCTAAAGAGAGTACTCTTTTACTGTTGAATCATTTGGGATTTGGCTTATTATTTTGTTGATTTTTTTTTTTTTTTTGGTTTGGCTTTTAATCTAAAAGCAGTGTTTGTTTGAAAAAAAAAAAAGTCTGTTGAACTTGATATTTAACTCACACTCAGGTAGGCTTGTATTCAGAGCCAAGCAGACCTTGATCTTCATTTATTATTCAAGAATACAATTAGCCTGGAGTTGGTTTTCAGACCTAAACACAAAGTAAGGCCCACATAAATCTGAGCAGGGATAATGCTACTCTCCCTATAACTTATGTGATGATGGAGCAAGTATCAGGCAGCAAATCAATATACCACCGTCCTCTTCAACATAAGGCTTAAAGGAAGTCTTTGCCCCTGCTCAGAAAGCAGGGCAAGATGGACCTGCCTAGCAAATATTTACCTAAGGGAATCCCTTTTGCTTTGCAAATCATTGATTTAGAAAATATACGGGTGCTAAGAGGAAGAAAGCCTATGATCTAATAATGTATGCGCAGCACAAAAGTAAGATAATGCTAGGGGAAAACTGAGCTGCTAGTCCTTCAGGAAAAAAGAAAATTTAACCGTCTGATGGGACAGGTGGAATCCTGGAAACCCTCAAATAAGGAAACAAGAGTCTGATAACAGAATTGTTTTAGGTCATGTATGTATATATATTCCATTGACCTTTATGGACATAGAACGTTTCGATTTGTATCTAATCATCAGCACTACCAATCAAATCAAAATGAAAATACATAACTGCATCATGATTAGATCACTATTCAATAATTTTATTCCCTGAATAATACCTACTATCTGTTGAGTGCTAACTATGTGCCCGGCACTGTAATAAGGACTTTTACTCATTAGCTCACGCACACCTCACAAGAACCCCAGGGAGTGGGTATCACTATTATTATCATATCTGTTTTATGGCTGAAGATCCCTGAGCTCAGAGAAGGTAAATAATCCTTCCAAGGTCTTACTGGTCGGTTAGAGGGAACGCTGGAGTTTGAATTGCTGTCTCTGGGACTGAAGCACAATGCAAAGCCTTGCTAGTGCTTGTCTCTCTTCCCCGTGCTCCCCTGTACTTCAGTTACAGAAGCCCTCCTGCCACCTCCGAAGAGCTACTAGGAGCCCTGCAACCCTCAGCCACTCCAACAGATCTTTCCTAATAGAAGAAAACATGCAAGAGTAGGAAATACCCACATGACCCCCAATTCATTGCCACTACCACCTCCAAATAATTGTTGAGAATTCTGCAACAACAATTTATGATAAAAAAAAATATTCTTCTTCCGCAGAAAGCTTCAGAACTATTAGATCAGAACCATTAGATCAAACTTTTTTTTTTACAGCATATTTATATTTATATTTTTATTTTTTATTTTTATTTTTTTTTTACAAATAGTTTATTGTCAAATTAGTTTCCACATAACACTCAGTGCTCATCCCCACAAGTGTCCTCCTCCATGCCCATCCCCCCCTTCCCCCCCCACATCCATCAGTCCTCAGTTTTTGTCAGCATTCAAGAGTCTCTCATGGTTTGCCTCTCTCCCTTTCCCCCACCATTTCCGCCCTTCTTCTCCCCCTTGTTCCTCCGTCAAGTTCCTCCGTCAAGTTCCTCCCATTAGATCAAACTTCTGCTTGCATTAGAATCACCATGAGGGCTTGTTAAAACCACACATTGGTGGGCCCCACCCCTAGAGATTCTATTTCCATACTTTGAAGCTGAGCCTGAGAATTTGCATTTCTTTTTTTTTTTTAATATTTTTATTTATTTCTAGGAGAGAGAGAGAGACAGCGTGAGCAGGGAAGGGTCAGAGAGAGAGGGAGACACAGGCTCTGAAATAGGCTCCAGGCTCTGAGCTGGCAGTCAGCACAGAGCCCAACGCGGGGCTCGAACCCACGAACTGGGAGATCACGACCTAAGCGAAAGTCGGACGCTTAACTGACTAAGCCACCCAGGCGCCCCGGGAATTTGCATTTCTAACACAGTCTTAGGTGATGCTGATGCTGCTGGAGCAGGCCCATGCTTGGAGGACCACTGCATTAAACTATCTGATTAACAATATTAACATAAACATTATTTAGCCTTTCAGATAGACCCAGTGCAAACAAGTCTGAATATATTCCCCAAACACAAAAATACCAGATAATTTCCAGAGTCAGGACTGGTTTCATGGGTATTTAGCCAGTGCGGGTACACAGGACTCTGTGCTTAGAAGGGTTCTCGCATTTGGTGTTTAATGCTCTGCAGTCACTGGCTTGAAATTCTTATATTTGGCCTTCGAATTTTGTGTTTTGTAAATGAAATTCAATGGGACCCTGGAGTGCTTGGGATATCGAAGCCTTGGCATGGTCCCACCTCTGGCCACCCCACTGTCTCCCAGGGATGGGTTCTCAGTCCCCACTGTTCCCTGACCACTAGCGCCCCAGGCAACTTAAGGTGTCCCTCCCCAAACCTGCCCCATAACAGGCCAGGGAGAGAAGAGGTTGCCTTCCTTGGCCCTTGGGCCTGGGCATTGGTATGAGAAGGGTCAGTGTTCAGTGCAAGCCCGCAGGCTTCTCTGGATGGGGCAAGGTGGCGGTCATCCCCAATCCAGGCTGACAGTACCTTAGCACATTCTGCAGGTGACTCAGAACTTAGGATTCCACCATCTAGAAATGGAAACTTTGATGGGTAAGTTTCCTATAATTCTTCTGGATTCAAAATTTTCAAGTTGTTTGGGTTATTATAGCCTGATTCTAAAGTAGAAACAACTTGAGTTGAATAACACCTCTTAAATGAAAGGTTCTACAAAGTTTTGCAAAAAGCTTTGAATGGAGCATTCCAAGGACTTTTTTAGCTATTGAAGTGATCACAAAGAAACAAGATATTTGAAATACTTGAATGGTTCTATTAAGACCTTCAACTGATTGGAATAGGCCCACCCACATTATGGAGGGTAATATACAAAAAAAAAAGAAATACTTGAATGGAAGTCATAGTGATAACTTTATATTATCTCTGTCTTCCTTCCCACCGTAACTAATTCACTTGCAGGTGTGTTTAATGATTTATGTCTATCTACATCATTTGAAGAGTACCCTGGCCTAGATTTCTCAATTAAAGTACATATAAATCAACTGGAGATTTTGTCAAAATATAAATTCTGATTCAGTGGGCCTGGAATAGAGCCAAAGAACCTGCATTTCTAACAAGTTTCCAGGTGATGGTGATGCTACTGGTTGATTCTAGATCCTTGTCTCAAAATATGGTCCATGGACCATATACATCCCTAGATGTATAATGGAAATTCAGAGTATTTGGACACATCCATGACCTACAAAAAAAAAAAAAATCTGCATTTCAGTAATTTCTCTGGGGGAGATTCATAAGCCCATTAAAGTGTGAGAATCTCAACCTTCCACATCATACCCTCCTCCTATTTCTTCTGCTTTCCAAGGCCACAAATGGGAATCGGTCATTGGGATGACTGGTGACTCCCCCAAGTTTATAATATGGTAAGTCTTAAGAAGGACACATTCAGCTTTATTTTATTCCCTATCCTGACTCTCCCTATCCCGTGTCCCAGGACAGCAGAACTTTTGGCTGAGGTTCAAGACTCATTTGTAGTTTTGTTTCCAAATCTGGAGAAGGGGGCATCCATAGGGAGTAATGGATTACACTTTTGAGTAGGACCTAAATTTTTCTGACCCACCGGGCTTTTTCTATGAGTAGCTACAAATTATTCATAATGCTATATAATAAGAAAATGCAGCAAAGGAGCTCTAAAATTTCTGTAATTTGCTATTAAACATTCATGCTACTTGCTCTGAGAAGTAGAATAGATGGTTAGGAGTATGCAAAGACTCTAGAAATAGTCTGAATTCAAACTCTACTTATGCCCTCTGTGAACTGTGTGACCTTGGGCAAATTACTTAACCTCACTGTGCCTCAGTTTCGTCATTTAAAATAGGATTAAGTAGGGGCACCTGGGTGGCTTAGTCATTTAAGTGTCTGACTTTCGCTTAGGTCATGATCTTGCGGTTCATGGATTCGAGCCCCGCGTCGGGCTCTGTGCTGACTGCCAGCTCAGAGCCTGGAGCCTGTTTCAGAGTCAGTATCTCCCTCTCTCTCTGACCCTTCCCTGCTCACGCTCTCTCTCTCTCTCCTAGAAATAAATAAAAATATATAATAAATAAAATAAAATAGGATTAAGTAAAGTAATAAAGCCATCAGAACTATGTCTTGTTACAGTAAGCTTTGCAAAGATGTTTAAATACAAACTTGAAAAGATGGATAAATTTTAAAATTTCTTTTGTGGGGCCTCCACATTTGTCTAATTTAGGTTAATTGATTCTGATGCACTCTGACTAGGTACACATTTTCCATTTCATTAGAAAGAAGAGGAACATCCTCATAGTTACTACAGCAATTAACACACCAAGCATTGCGAAGCATGATGAAAGGTGGGACCGGCAGCCATGGCCCCCAAAGATCCTGCAGGTGAGGCCTTGAATCTGTCTCTGTATTTCATGGTCACCCACCAGCTAGAGGAAGAAAATTCAAAATATACCTCCAGACTCCCACATACACAGAAAAATCTCACCAGTGTAAAACCAATTTGTTTACCTTTAATATTCAGAGATTGTTGTTTTTTGAATGGTTAAACATCAAAAGCTGCCACGATACTGTGCAAAATGAAGTTTAAAATAACATGTTTAGCAATTAAATCTTAGTAAATTGGCTAGTATCAGTGCAATAAAGTGCAATATACAAACACTGCTTTTTCACTTAAATAAAAACCGAAGGGGAAAACCCATATAATAGAGACTCTCAGATTTCAACACCCCTTCTCCACCCAAGATATTGAAGATAGAATCAAATATATTGCAAGATGTCTGTTGTTGCACTTACGGGCTTTTCAAATGCCTGCCCTACGAAGCCAGTTTCCCTTGTGCTCCATCAATTATTTCTTTGTTTTGCCTGAACGGTGCTTGTAAACTCAAGGTGTGCTCCTGGGCAGTTATGCACATTTGAGATTTTTCCCTTCTGATCCCTACTTGGCTGTCTCTGGACCAGAACTGATTTGCAGGCAAGAGAAAAGTGCTGAAAATTTCATGACATTTAGATTTCAAAAGCACATGGTAGTGGCTCAATAGGTTTGCTTACCTTGGATTAAAACCTATTAACGTTCCAGCATTTTTCCTCTCCATGAGATTCATTTCTGACTTGCGTGTGGTGACTTGCAGAGTGCTTCATTACAGCTCAGGGGCACAACTGATGCCACACAAGCCATTAAAAATGAGTTTGTGAGAGTACAAAAAAGAAACCTTTGTAGACGAGGGCCAATTTGTTTCGAAGGCGATGCACTGTAAGAGCATTCACAAAGTGGCAAGCATTATCTCAGATTCAAGCTATGCCATTTTCTCTCCTATTTTTAAATACCAAATAGAGAACTGGGAGAGTCCTTTCTTTGTGACAGCAGCTTTGGTTCCTGCCCTTATTTTCTGCCATTATAGCTCCAGTTAAGCTGTATGAACAGTCCTGTGTTCTTTTGCCTTGGATAAAAATACATAAATCTGTGTTTGACTGGGGGTCCTAAGGGTAATCATATTATTCTCTATGCCTCAGTTTCTTTATATTCAAAATGCCTTCCTTACCGAACTCAGGGATGTTGGGAGGAGTCAGGGGAGTTAATGAATATAATTTTATAAGTAAAAATCAGTAGGCAGAGAGAGTACACAGAATTATTTTTGTTATTAAAGTAGGAGCATTAACTATTTGCCGTCTCAAGATGCCCCCATTGTTTTATTAACTGATTGCAATTTAGTTTGGTTTTGATTAATCCTGTTATTTTCCCCATATTCAACCTAGCTGCAAGCTTCCAGGTAGATAGCTTCGGATCAGGGTTTCCTCAATCTCAGTAATCTTTTTTTAATTTTTTTAATGTTTATTTATTTTTGAGAGAGAGAACAAGCAGGGAAGGCACAGGGGGGAGGGGGAAAGAGAGAGAGAGAATCCAAAGCATGCTTTGTGCTGTCAGTGCAGAGCCCAATGCAAGCCTCAGTCTTTTGAACTGTGAGATTGTGACCTGAGCCAATAGCAAGAGTTGGACATTTAACTGAGCCACACAGGCACCCCTCATTCTCAGTAATCTTGACATATTGAGCTAGATCATTCTTTTGGCAGGAGTGGGGAGGACTCTCTTGTAGGATGTTTCACAGAATCTTTGACTTCTACCCATTAGATGTCAGTATCCCACATGCCCAATTGTAACAATCAAAATTCTCTCCATATAGTGCCAAATGTCCTGTGGTAGCAAAGTTACACAGTAGAGAATCACTGCTTTTTGGAGTTAATCAGACTGATATTATCACTGGCTGCATTTATTGTAAATGGAGAATAGCAAGAACAATTTAGCAAAATCTGTAGAAACCAGTGGGCACACTCCAAGAGCATTTCACAATTTGTACGGTGAAGATATTAACCAAACCTGAATGCTAATAGTGGCCACTAAAACCAAGAATGAGGCTGAGGCTGTGAACAGAAATTTTAGAGCAGGATTTTGAGGAGATGGGAAGGCACTTCAGAAGGATCCCCAGAACTGCAGGCATACATCTACCTAATAGTGGGAAATGCCTTCCCATTTCAGGGGCCAGAGGAAAATGGAAAAAAGTACCTGGGACAGAGCTGGTCAAAGGGAACATGCAGACATAGAGAAGAAAGGGTTTTCATGTTGCACAGAGAGTGACTGAAAAGGAAAGAGGACTGAACAAAATGCTATGTGGAAAATTAAAAAGAAGAGTGGAGGAAAGGATGAGAGAAGGAAGGACAGGAGAGAAACAAAATTGACAGTGAACATAGAGGAAATAAAAAGGAAAAAAGTCAAAAGGTAGAAAGATATGGCTGACTTCTGAGGTTCTCTGGACCCACCGGAATCTCTGCTCTAGCCTCCCCACTGCCAGTGTGGCCTTGATTAACTGTACCTACATTCTCACAGGCTATTCTACCCACTGGGTCATGCAGTTAGAGGCTGACTGATCAAAAAAGAGATAGGACCTACTGCTCTGCTCAGGCTTTAGTCCACATTCTGCCCTTTCCCCATTCAAATCTAGTTAACTCAGTGGCTGATTCCCAATGCTAGCCATCTCCTGGCACAATATCAGGTTCATCCTAAGCACAGAATGGATGTGATGATAGTATCCAGTTCTTAGTCTGATCTTCAAGGCCCTCCAGGTTTTGCCTTCACCCTACCTTTCCAACCTAGACCATCCTCAATTCTGATATTTCCCAACTGTGCTTTTTAGCAACTTGATCTATAAGACATTAATTTCTATTGTGATCACTCAATCAGAATTGTCTCTCCTACATCAAAGTGTGACACAATTTGTAACTCCTGTAGCATTTAATCACATGTAATGGTTCATTATGGAATTTGTGTACATTTTGCCCTTCCTACTAGAAGGTAAGTTCTTATAGGGAGAACATAGAATATATTAAGTGCTAACTAAATACTAGATGAAGGAAAGGGATAGAAGAAGTTGAGTCTAATGAACCTAAGTGCTAATAGAGGGAAAATAGAAGGAATAAGGAAAAAGGGAAAGAAGAGGAAATTTAAAGTGTATTTTACTAAGATAAACATAATTTACTCACTGTGGTGAGCTACCTTTCAGAGTATTTTAAAAAATTGTATCAGTGTCACTAACCTCTGTTGTTAAAGACTCCAAAGAAAGTGAAGATAAAAAAGAAGGTGTCGATAGTGTTAAGTAATATTTACTTTTAAAGAAACCAAAGATGTTTTTAAAATAAAAACTTAAAAACTTGGTGTATATTCCTAGAAAAACACTGGCAAAAATTACTTCAATAGCAGCTCCAGAGACATAACAATTCATTTACCTGGAAATCATTTATTTAGTGACCTTGGCTATCCCCTCAGATAGTCAAGGACAAAGCAAAAAGCAAAAGAGAAAGGGCATTAAAAGAGACACCCTAAGATCAATAGACTAAAATTACTCAAGTAAATAAATCGAAGATTAGAAACTGTTTACCCTCTCTTCACACAGATTTCTATTAAGAATGTGTAGAAAATATTTTCTACCTCATAGGTAAATATGGCAGCTGTAGAAAGTATAGAAAGGAGTCTCTGAAGAATGCATGGAAATCATTTCCTCAGCCTACCTTCAGAGGTTTATCTCCAGTAAAGCTGCTTCTGCAGAAAATGAGACCATGGAAAGGAAGCTCTCTAAAATCCAGAGAAGCTAGCCATAACTAGACAGATCATTTGAACTGCTCCCAATTTAACAAGCATCATATACTTTTCTGCTGGTCTTCATGTTTTTGAATGCTCTTCAAGGCCTCCTGCATGTAGACTAAAGCCTCAGTTTTCCCTGCTATTGGGTAGTCTTTCTCAGACCCTTAGAGGAAAGTTGGTGCCTCTACAGCTATATTCAGCTGCCTGACTTCATGCAGCCATACAATCAGACACAGCTACAGGGGCCTGGATGGGGACTTGAGACTGTAGTTCTTGGCTGGCATACCTTGGTGGCTGTTACAGCATGATAAAGGAAGAGAAGCTAGAAAATAATAATAACAAAAAAAGCATATCTGAAAACCCAAAATGGCAGGGGAGTTAAGAGACATTTAGACCCATCGAGGTACTTGAAACTCAAAGATCCCCAAAGATCCTTACTGAGATACATTATTTAAACAACAACAACAAAACTCTCAAAAGACAAAGATAGAATTTTTAAAAAATGTTTATTTTTGAGAAAGAAAGAACAAGCAGGGAAGGGGCAGAAAGAGGGGGACAGAGGATCTGAAGCAGGCTCTACACTGACAGCAGAGAACCTGATGTGGGGCTTGAATTCACAGACCATGAGATCATGAGCCAAAGTCAGATGATGAGTCACTCAGGTGCACTAGACAAAGAGAGAATTTTGAAAGTAGCAACAACAAAAACAACAACAACAACAACAAAACACTCATCACATATGAGTGAATCCCAGTAATGTCATCAGCAGATTTCTCACCAGAAATCTTACAGGCCAGGAGAGGTTGGGACAATATACTTAAAGTATTCAAAGAAAAATATCTGCCAATCAGAAATACTTTACATGGCAAAGTTGTCCTCCAGAAATGAAGATAAAGACTTTCTAATATTCTGATACTGTAATGGTAATGGATAAACCACTTTGAGTGCTAAAATACGGATTAAAAAAGAAAAGTGGTAACTATAACTACAAGTTTTGTTAATAAATATATAGTATAAAAAGATGTAAATTATAACATCAACAACATAAAGTAGGGTAGTGACAAGTAAATCTGTATAAGTTTTTTTATGCAATTGAAGCTAAGCTTTCAGCTTAAAATAGTGTCATAACTATAAGATGTATGATGAAAACAACATGGTAATCACAAAGTAAGTAAGCATAATAGAAAGTATAAAGAAAAAAGAACCAAAGAATACTACTACAAAAAAATCATTTATTGACAAAGAAAGACAGCAAGAGTGAAAGAAAGGAACTACGAAACAATCAGAAGGCAGTTAGCAAAATGACAGTAGTAAATCTTTATCTATCAATAATTATTTTAAAGATAAATGCTCAGGGGTGCCAGGATGGCTCAGTGGATTGGGCACCTGACTTCAGCATAGGTCATGATTTCATGGCAAGTTTGAGCCCTGCTCAGAGCCTGGAGCCTGCTTCAGATTCTGTCTCTGTCTCTCTGCCCCTACCCTATTCTCTCTCTCTCTCTCTCTCTCTCTCAAATATAAATAAACATTATTTTCTTAAATAAACAAATGTAAATGCTCACATTCTCCAATTAAAAGACATAGAGTAGCTGAATGGATTTAAACAAACCAAAAAATCCAAGACCCAACTATATGCTGCCTACAAGAGACTCACTCAAACAACACACATAGACTGAAAGTGAATGGATGGAAAAAAATATTCAGTGCAATGGAAACCAAAAGAAAGCTTTACTTACGTCAGACAAAACAGACTTCAAGTGAAAAGCTGTAACAAGAGACAAAGAAGGTCATTATATAATAATAAAGGGTCCAATTCATTAAGAAGATATAACAATTTAAAAATAAATACATCTAGTAGAGAAACATCTAAATATATTAAACAATTATTTACAGATCTGTAGGCAAAAATAGGAATACACTAATAGTAGGGAACTTCAATACTCCACTCTCAACATGGATAGATAGATTACTCAGACAGAAAACCAGTAAGAAAATAATGGACCTGGGAGTGCCTGGGTGGCTCAGTCGGTTAAGCATCTGACTTTAGCTCAGGTCATGAGCTCATGGTTTTTGAGTTCAAGCCCTGCATCGGGCTCTGTGCTGACAGCTCAGAGCCTGGAGCCTACTTCAGATTCTCCTTCTCTCTCTGCCCCTCCCCCACTTGTGCTCTATCTCTCCCTGTCTCTCAAAAATAAATAAATGTAAAAAAATTTTTTTTAATAAAAAAATAAATAATTGATCTGCACTATACTTTAGGCTAAATGGACCTAACAAATATACACAGAACATTCTGTCCAAGAGAAGAAGAATATACATTTTGTTCAAGCACACATGAATCATTCTCTGGGAGAAATCATATGATAGGTCATAAAACAAGTCTCAACCAATTTAAGAATATTGAAATCATATCAAGTATCTTTTCTTTTTTTTTCCAAATACCTTTACTGACCACAATGGCATGAAACTGGGAGTAAATAACAAGAAGAAAATTAGAAAATTCATATATATGTAGAAATTAAACATCACTCACTGAACAACTAATGGGTCTAAGAAGAAATCAAAGGGAAATAAAACATACATATCTTGAGACACACAAAAATGGAAGCACACCATTCCTAAACTTATGGGATGCACCATGGCAGTTCTAAGAGGGAAATTTATAGTAATTAACACCTACATTAAGAAAGAAGAAACTATCTCGAATAAACAACCTAACCTTACCTCCAGGAAATGAAGAACATACAAAGCTAATACTAATGTTGGATTAGTAGGAGAACAGAAATAAAGATTAAAGCAGAAATAATTGAAATAGAAACTAGTAAGGCAATAGAAAAATCAACGAAAATAAGAGTTACTTTTCTGAAAAGAAACAACATTGACAGATCGTTAGCTACACTAATAAAAAAGAGAGAGTTGACTCAAATTAATAAAATTATAAGCAAAAGAGGATACAAGAGGAAACATTACAACTAATACCCCTGAAATACAAGAATCAAAAGAGACTATTATGGACAATTATATACCAAAAAAATTAGAGAACTTAGAAGAAATAGATAAGTGCCTAGAAATATACAACTTAATCAAAACTGATGCATGAAGTAATAGAAAATTTGAACAGATCAATATTAAGCAAAGATATTGAATCAATACTGAAAATTTTCTCCAAAAATAAAAGCCCAGGACCACATGACTTCACTGGCAAATTCTACAATACACTGAAAGAAGAATTATTACCAATCCTTCTCAGACTCTTCCAAAACAATGAATAAGAAGGAGCACTTCCAAACTCATTTATAGAACTATCAATACCCTCAAACTGCAGCCAGGCAAGGACACTACAAAAAAAGAAAATAACAAGCCAGATATATAGACTCAGATATATATATATCTATCTGTATATATATATGTATAGATATGTAGACTCATATATATATATATATATATATATATATATATATATACACACACACACACACACTATTAAATTAGAAAAATGTGGGGGCGCCTGGGTGGCTTAGTCGGTTAAGCGTCCGACTTTCACTTAGGTCATGATCTCGCGGTTCGTGGATTCGAGCCCCGCGTCGGGCTCTGTGCTGACTGCCAGCCCAGAGCCTGGAGCCTGTTTCAGAGTCTGTGATTCCCTCTCTCTCTGACCCTCTCCTGCTCACGCTGTCTCTCTCTCTCCTAGAAATAAATAAAACATTAAAAAAAAATTTAAAAAATAAATAAATAAATAAATAAATTAGAAAAATGTGGTCTAGAATTGTTAAACAACACAATTATTATGTGGGTTGGCAATTGTATATTAAGTCTTTCTTTGCACCAGTGAGATAGGTAGAAAAACTAAGAAATTATGAGATCTGAGATAATGCATGTTAATATTCTTTGGAAAGGCACAAATAGTCCTCAGTTTTTACCATTCCTGGGAACTATCATAAAGAAGATCATGTTCCCTACTAGAAAAATGAAATAATTGGTGGTTGCATTACTGACCAAATATTCAGCAGCAAGGAAACCATAATTATGAATGACAACATGTTTTAGCCATCAACTATAAACTCTCAAATTGTTTAAAACACTAGTCTGATGCTTTAATCCCAGGAAAAAATACATTGAAAGGTATGGCTTATCCTAAACAAGAAAACTCAAGTCAAAATAGATCTGTAGTCAGAATAGGTGAATGGATCAATAAATATCTCTTGTGTTAGGCATTGTGATTGTTGCTGAAAGAAATTTAAAAAAAATAACTTCTACCTTAAAGAGTTAACAGTTTTACCAGAGACATTTACATAAGTAAATAAATAAGTTTAGGAAGAGTTTAGTACCAGAAGTATGACAATAACAGCCAGCATTTATTGAACACTTAGTATGTGCATGGCACTGTTTGAATTGTTTTATCTAAGCGAACTCATCTAATACTCAAGTAAGCTTGCAATGTAGGTATTACTATTCCTTTTTACAGATGAAAAAAATTGGTTGCAGAGAGTGATTAGATCACACAACTCAGATGTGGTAGAGGCAAAATTAAACCCACACAGTCTGGCTCAGAACCCACATTCTTAAAATGACCCTGCATTGCTTCTCAGAAGAAAAAAGCTATATTAATGAACCACTGAATAGATTACTTTTTTTTTTTTTGAATAGATTACTTTTGGCTGGTGAAGAATCTGAGAAGGCTTTCTGAGAACATTGGAATTTGTGTTGCAACTAGAGGAACATACAGCTCTTGGGTTTGCAGAAGCATGAGGGATGGCATTTCCAATGCACAAAGTCTGGGAGATGAGAAATTGTGAAGCATGGGGCAAACTTTTTACCCAATCCTTTTGCTGATCTTTATTCAGAGAATGGACTACAATTCAAAGAATGTCCATCACTCTTACCTGTCTTAGATCCTCTAAATTGGTGACTGGTATCCCCATCTACCTAGTGCCTAAAAGAATTCAGAACATAATTAATGATTTTCTTCACCATCCCCAGCACCCACCATCATCACCCACAACACATCTCCTCACCCACTCCCCTCTCCCTCACCCTCTTCTCTGTTCCACTTTTACTGCCTCAGCATAAGCCCCATGACTCCTACCTATACCACAAAGTAGCCTCCTGCCTTGAGTCCCCATTTTTAGCCTCAAACCTTCAATCCAGTCTTCACATCAGTACTAGAGTATCTTTCTAAAATGTCATCTGATCAAAGTGCTTCCCCACCTATAGGATAAATCCAAATTTGTTATTGAGGCATCAAAATCCACTTGTGATCTAGCCACATCTTCTGCATTTGCCCCTGTGTTCAACCACACTGACTGAACTACCTAGTCTCTGAATAGGTACATGTTCACTTAAGACAACTTTCTAACCTAAAAATCCTTCCCCATCCATCCCTATAATCCTCAACCTCTAAATCTACTCTGAAAATTCTGTTCAGGTGATTCAGCCTTTGTTATTCCTCTGGAAGTCTTCAATGACCACCCAATGCAGGTCAGGCATTTTTTTTTCCTAGGTTCTTGAGCCTCTGTTCCCACATCATATTGTAATTGTTTTTTCATGTTTCGTTATTCACCAGAACATAAACTGTTTACAGCCAGGGCCTTTGAGACTCATTGTTACCTGTATTTCCCAGTGCTCACCCCATGTTTGATAAGTAAGTGAATGATTTATTGGATTCTAGAATTCTGGGATCATGGATACATAATCAGCCCCAGCCTATCTTATCCACCTTCTTCTTTAATGCAAGACTCATCACTTTCTCCACTCTCTCTTCTTAAACCAAATTAAGATAGCAAGAATATTACACATTACTGATAATTACTAGTATCTTTGTGTTATCATTTTTAAACCAAAAGATGAAGAAGCCAGTTTAAAATGCCAAAAATCTGGTTAATCCAGATTGAAGAAAGAGATCTATACATTTAATTTATTTTTTCTTAAATAGTTTATTACCAAGTTGGTTTCCATATAACATGAATTCAGCAAAGTTGCAGGGTCAAAATCAATGTACAGAAATCAATTGCATTTTTATACACCAATAATGAAGCAACAGAAAGAGAAATCAAGAAACTAATCCCATTCACAATTGTACAAAAAAACATAAAATACCTAGGAATAAACCTAACCAAAGATATAGGAGATCTGTATGATGAAAACTATAGAAAACTTATGAAGGAAATTGAGACACAAAGAAATGGAAAAACATTCGAGGCTCATAGGTCGGAAGAATAAATATTGTTAAAATATCATTACTACCGAAAGCAATTTACACATTCAATGCAATCCCAATCAAAACTGCACCAGCATTCTTCTCAAAACTTGAACAAACTATCCTAAAATTTGTATGGAATCACAAAAGACCCCGAATAGCCAAAACAATATTGAAGAAGAAAAACAAAACGGGAGGCATCACCATCCCAGACTTTAGCCTCTACTGTCATCATCAAGACAGTATGGTATTGGCACAAAAGCAGACACATGGACCAATGGAATAGAATAGAGAACTCAGAATTGGATCCACAAATGTATGGCCAACTAATCTTTGACAAAGCGAGAAAGAGTATCCAATGGAAAAAAGATAGCCTCTTTAACAGATGGTGCTGGGAGAACTGGACAGCAACATGCAGAAGCATGAAACTAGATCATTTTCTCACACCAAAATAAACTCAAAATGGATAATGGACCTAAATGTGAAACAGGAAACCATCAAAACCCTAGAAGAGAAAGCAGGAAACAACCTCCTTGATCTATACATTTAATTTAAATCCAAGGTGTGCTGAACCTTCAAGAACTATCAATGACATTTTCATCTCAAGGGGGGGAGTCACAGTTAAACATAAGATTGTTTGACATACAGATTCTGTTCATAATCTTGTGATATAAGTTTGTACATTAATTTTTTTATATCATTCTAGTTACTTACTTTAATCTTTCCATTGATTTTCCTATAGTATCTGCTTTTTGTTTGCTTTTCTTCCCCCTTGACTAACTCAAGCATGATGTATCTGCACCCTCAGCTGAGCAGCTACAGGTCTCCCTGTCCCTCTTTGCTTTTATACTGGGGTTGATCTTCCTCCTCTGATGCAAAACCCATAGCTTCCTAGGACTCTTCCATCCCCCCAACACTCAGGGCCTACTTCCCCTCTTGCTCCAAAGCTGATTGATGCAGGTCCTGCTTTGGGCTTGTTAGTGGTGGCTTAGTAATAATAGGACTACTTACTAGTAACAGTAGTAGTAGCAGTAGCAGCAGCAGCAGTAGTTAATGTTTTTGGAACATCTCCTGTGTTTCTACACCCTGCTAAGCAATTATCATATGGATAGTCACTATTGAATTCTCATAGCACTCCTATGAACACCAGCAAGTGGAAGAACTCAAAGAAGTAGCTCCTTAGTAAAGCTTGTAAAGGGCAAAGGTGAGAAGGTGTACCCCTCCCTCCCCCTGATCACAGGTTCTCCAGCCCTTCTTTTCTTCTCACCACCTGTCTCCCTGCTGGAACATAGATGGAAAGAACTGTTCCTTTGGCCACTGCCCTCTGTCCTCTGCATCTCTACCTTTTCACTTTGCCAGGAGCTCCTGACTCCTGTTGCTTTTTACGTTGACCTCTTTTTCAGATCTTTGGTCCTAATCCCAGGTGTATCTCTGCCAAATAATGGCATTAAAACAGCAACGTTTCATCATTACCATTTTGCAAAGAAACAACACTTTTAACATCTAACCAGTCAGAGTGTCAGGCTAAGGGATATTTCTTCAAATGGAATAGATTGACTTTTGTGAAAAACATAGGCTAGACTCATCTCCCAACAAACTCTTATCGCTAAAGTAATGTGGCCTCCACAACCTCAACACTTGGATACAGGACTAAACTTGGAACCAACTCACAAGCTCCCCAGTACCAACTGGCCCTACCACCTCTCCTGCCAGAGTGGTGCCTACATCCCTCACATCTCAGTGAACTCAAGACTCGGAAGAGATTTAAGTAGCTACTCTTCTCAAAGGTAGTGATCACTGGTTTGCATCTCCTTCCCATGCTCTTGATTCCATTCATTTTTCGGAGAGTTAACCACTCATTTTCTGAGCTTCTGGGCCTTATACATACTTCTGTGTTTTTCACATTATTTTGTGGTCATGGTTTTTCACTTCCACTGGGCTGTGAGCTTCTTGAGGACAAAGGTGATAACTACCTCATCATTGCTTCCCCAGTGCCTAGCACATAGTAGGTCTTCAATCTGACTAATGAACAGACTGACCCCTCACAGTAGATAAACTAGCTCTAAATAAATGGGAGACACAGAGCTCAATAAAATGCTTTGCAGAATAATTTTATTAATAATTTCAAGAAAGTAATAATTTTTGAAACACAATTCTTCAGTTGTCTTATTTTCAGTAAACGGATTCAATGCCTAGATCTCCCCCTTTCCCACTGATGCCCCATAGCAAAGGAACAAAGCTACAGACCAGGGGATCCTAATAGGGACATTACCCTCCACTGAGGACAGTAAGCACAGACTCACCAATCACAATTCCAGGGAGAGATTTGCTAAGCCATTAATGATAAGTCCATGTGGAATTTAAAACTGTGTCTTGTTCACTTTGGAAGTCCTCACTATTTTGTATGTAATCAAAGAATATGGATAGATAATGGATATGTTAATTATGGTAGCAGAACTGTGAGTGTCCAGTTTTCTGAGAGTAGACAGTAGTTCTCAGTATTTTTGCTTGGAAGCGGTGAGCAGGAGAGGAAAGAAGATGAGATGGAAATGAGTTAATGGGTATATTTGATACTCAGTAGTCTCACCTGAAATAAAGAGCAACTCCAGCCTGTCCTGACCCGTCATGCAGATTTCTCTAAGGCATCTAGATTGATCAGAGGCTGTCTACACTCCATGGCCCAGAGTTGGTACTTTCTCAATCTTTAAGTCAAGAAACATGAGGGAAAGGCAAATTACGAATTATCTCTCTTTTCATCTTCTCTTCTTCCTGACTTCTTATCTTCCCTGTTTATCCTAGAGACCTAAAATACTTATTCTTCATTTAAGTTCTAGAATTAAGTACTTGTGTCTGAAATACCACTGAATGCATTTCAGAGTTCCAACCTTGTGCCCAGCACTATTCTAAGCACTAGGTACACTATGATAAAGAAAACAAAGGCTATCTCTAATTTCATGGAGCTTATATTATGGTGAGGGAGACAGATAATGAGCAAGGAAACAATACATATACAGAACTTCAGACAAATACTATGAAGACAGTAAAGCATAGTAAAGGAATAAAGAGTCACTGAGAAGATAGGGTAGGCTACCTTATAAATATAATGGCCAGGAAGATGCTTTGAGGAAGTCCCAGTGCTGAAAAAGCAATGATTCTTCCCCATCCAAGCTAATTTGCTCAAAGACATTTATTATAATTGAAGAGCCATTTTCAGTTATAACCACAATAACAGACATAGAAGATGTTGTGTAAGTGACCATTGCCTAATTTTCCTCTGATGTTCACTTAGGAACCTATTAACCAGAAAAACCATTGAGTTCTTTCAATGAATCTCTGATAGCTGTACAAGAGACTTAGTCCTCATCAAAGATTTACCCAAAGTACTGGACATCCCTGACAATGTATTTTACTTTCTTTCACCCTAAATGCTCTTCACCCACTGGGATATTATCTGTTGACATCCAACATCTGTTGTTCATTTTCGAACACTAATCCCTGTGGTGTGTCCTTTGGGTGATCAAGCTTACTCTGAAGCTCGCTATAAAATATTCAAGAAGATTGGGACTCTCCTATTTTTCCATTGACATTTTTACCCCTCCTTTGATTTCAGCTTGATTTTATTTTTCTTTTGCTTCCCTTCCACTATTTTATTTCTTTCTTCAGGTAAGCTTTTTTCTTTTCTGTATGCATGCACCAGCCTTGGCCATGTGCTTTCAAACTTATAAAAATCACAGAATTTGAGCAATTTTTTTCTTAAAAAAGCCCACGTACTAGCATTATTTTAATAGAAAATAAAAATTTTAAAAGGTCAAACCTGTTTTCCTGGACAAGGCATGTTTTCCATATTTAGGGTCTATCAAGAGTTGTACTTTGAAGCCTGTCATAAATTCCCAGGTGTTAAGAACCCCTCCCTCATCAATGCCCTTTGAAGTTAGGAGTTTAAACCAAGGATAATAAAAATAATCATGCTTATATTTCTACTTGTCCAATACACTTCATTCCAAGGCATAAGAACAACTTTCAAACAGACTCTACAGCCACTTTTTCTCACAGATAAATATAATTATGAATAAGTAGCCGCAAGGGTGTATTATCCTGCCAGATACACAGGAAAAGCTGTGCTAAAACTGAAATGAAAATGTTTTCATGAACTACTTCTATTATACTTTCCCTCCTGCTGCTTCTAAAAGCCCCCTACCCCATCTCCCAAATTTGCTCTGAAGTGGCTAATTGTGATATGTAAGGCCTCTCTCTTCAAATCATTTCAATGACAATTTACTGAGATTGTTAACCCATGTGTTAAAAAATCTACACCAGCCTAGTTACATTGGGAAATATGATTTGTTTCACACCCTCATCTTTCCAGATGTTATGAAAGTTTCCTTTATTCACCAAGCCAAAAAACTGGAATATATAAATGGCTTTGTAGTTGGCAGGTAATTTTGAAATAGTTTACAAGAATAAACTCACAGAATAATAGTGAAAGTGTTCTTTCTCTGAATATTTCCCCATATCTTCTGAATCTTTGATAAATCCAGGAGAAACCTTTCCTATGAGCAAAGTGCTCCAAAGGTAACTCGTTCTTCACCTCTGGTACATTTCTTTATCTTACAGTGTGGATAAAGAGACTCTTCCTAAATCTTCAAAATCTCTAGTCTTAGAGCTAACAAATTAATCAAAACCCATATGCTATCTAGTGATTCTTCCCAGAAAATCCCAATCCTGAGCAGATTCATTAGTTTTAAATTTTCTCAACAGTCTAAATATTGGGCATTTCAGGGATTCCCTGGAATATGGTCAGGTGGACTGAGAAGCAGAGTCCCATTCACATTCCAGCTCCACTCATTTGGATCCTGGCAACTTTGATCAAAATCTCCTTTTGTTCCCTATTTGTAAAAGAAGGATTCTTAACTCACTTTCCTGCCCAAAAATTATAATTTGTTCATGTCTTGAAAGTCATCACTGGAAAGCAGCAGGCAAAATGACAGAGGATAAGTTAGCCACTCTGTATGTCCTCTAGTCCCATTTTCACTTGGTACCAACCCACCACTCCTCCTCACACACATTAAGACAATGGGGAAACTCATATCTTATAGATGTTGAGGTAACTGAGGCATATTAAATAATTTAAGAGTTTATTTGAGCACAATTCTATTGGAATCAGGCAATGCTAAACCAGAAGTGGTTAGGAGTGTTCTGCCAACAGGAGCCAGAGAAAGACTTATATAGAGAAAGTGCAAAATCAAATAAAGGACATTATTTGATTGGCTTTAACTTAAAGCTTAGCTGGATGTTTATGATTCATTGTCCTTTCCATTTTGATTTCATAACCTTGAGTCATTTATAGGCTTACATTTTGGTTTCCTTCCATAGGCCATCATAGCATTAGAACCACTTCAATAAAATGGTCTCCTTGTTTAATTAATTTTACATGGGGAAAGCATTTTTATCAGCAAAGGAAGAGAAGTTAGAATATACAGCCTCTACTAATTCCATTAAAATGGGTTCATGAACCAGAAAGAATATTTTTACTGTTCCTAACATGGAGATCAGCTTTTCAGATCATCAGAGAATACTTCCAACTGGAAGAATATTTAGGTTGCCTTACTTCTCCAGTAGAGGAACAGTTTGATAGGTCAGGTGGTCAGAGCAAGGGATTTCCATGTATGTTCATGGTGATGTCTGTTCACCATTGGGTCTTTTTGAGCATTCTGGGAGAATGAGAATTCTGAGAATCTGCTACATTCTGGTTTCCTCCTTAATGTGGAAAACCTATGTTTCTGATTATATTCCCAAATTTGGCATGAACTAGCAGTGAGTAACACATTGCAGAAGAGCTGTGTGCCAGGTGGCCATGCAAGCTAAAGCCCTTCAGATGCAATGTAACAATCCCACGAAAGAGTTTGACTCTCTGGCTACTTCAGCACCTACCCTCCATACTACCTCTCTGCAGAGCAGTCCTGAGGGGTCTTCTCACCCAAGGCCTCCCCACCTATCTGCCCCCCACTGGCCTTTCTAAGCTGCGCTCTCACTCTGAAATGTCTCCCAGCTCCGTTCACACTAAATTTCATTCCATTAGCATGTTGAAGCCTCCTCCCAGATTATTAATCAAGATGTGAAGTAAGATAAAACCTAATCCGCAGTCCCTCAGCTACAAATGCTCAGAGCCAGGCTTATTAAACATATCTGTCAACGATAGATTATACCAGCCTTAGGCCCCAAATTGATTGGAAGTCACAGGGAGGTGTGCAAAGCATTTGGTTGCTCAATATATCTAAGAGAAAGAACTCCTTTTAAGGTGTGGCCAATTAATTCTGCTTAGAGATAACTATAGGCTATATGTTGTTTTATAGGTTCTTTTCTTGAGTTCTTAACAGCAGCCAAAGAGATGGGGAAACAGATGTAGAGGGCTGGGAAACAATAATTCATGTACCGTGTGTGAAAAGCTGAAAATCATTATGAATGGGAGTAAAGTAATATGCCATATTGGAAGCAAACCTAGTGAATTCCTGCATGGATTCAAACACTATTTCCTTGTGTCAAAAAGAAAAAAAAATGTTGAATTCTGTTAAAGTGCTTAAAGTCACAGTTCACTAAGATTCTTATCTATCATCCTGTCATTAGCATCCTCACCACCATCCCCAACATGATATACTTTGTATTTACATTGGGCTTTTCAAGTTCAAAGCACAATGCAGACACATCAGGCAATTAATCACCTTGAGGGATCTATGTTGGGTGGAATGCTTTCCCAGCGAATGCATTCCTAACATGTCACTGGAGGATCCACTCAGCAGGAGTGTTCTGGCCTACAATTTGATGTCATATCTTGGCATTTTGTCAAATTTCAAATATACATTTTCACCTATCAAATTGACAACCCTATTTTCTGAATCAAAAGAAAAGTGATTTTACTGATCTTTTAGCATTAAGAATCACTCCTCTCCATTTGGGTGTTACTGAGTAGTAGCCACATTTTATACATATGTAAAAGATGTATAAAATGTAAAGATTTTTTGGGGAGGTGGAAAAGATGGAGGAAATAAAATTAAATATATTAATTGTTTTTTAATGAGAAAGCGAGGGATCAAAAAATAATTAAATCTGAGGAGATTTATATTGGGAAACAGATGCAGATGTGAAAGTGATTTGAAATAAGCAGAGGGCTCCAGACATCTTCCAAGAATATGTTTTAATACATAAACATGTAACAGCACAATAGTTAGGTCAAAATTGCCCAATTTCAAAACTTTACCTGTGTTCTTAAATAAATTTGCTTTTAATTCCTTAAGATTAAAATGGAAAAGGGGGGTTTCCCATATTTGAGCTGTTAATTAACAATTCTTTATTTATGGTGGACAGTGAAACTAGGCATATCTGTTTCGCTTTTCTGTCCTGGTAGGTTTCATATTCTCCTTCCAATTCCCATGCCACCGTGCTGTTCTATTTGAATTTCCAATGCAGCAGAGGAAATGGTTTCTAAAATATTAAAATCCTGTTTTCATTGACTTTCTTTACGCTTCGTGACCACATTTCAATTCAGATCAGGTTGCACAGCTTTTAACTTTGCCAAGTCTAAATTTAAGAGCAACTGCATGGTACCCCCTAAGTGGATAGCTCTTATAACAAGGGAGAAGCAGTCTGGAAATTGCAGTGAAGCCCAGCTGTAGAATGACACCCCTCCCTTTTTTTTTAATGTTTACTCCTCTTTTCAGACTTTTTGAATCTGTTTCAGGCTACAACTGTACTTCAAACAGGGGCTTATTGGGAGCAAGACACCAATAAAGTGGTGTCCAAGAAACAAACTTGGCTGGGTTCACTTTGCATGGAAAACAGTCACAGCCACATCCCCAAACCTCACCCTAGCTTTTGTCTCCTTGCCTCCACTCTTCTTTTCCCTAAGTCCCAATTCTATGTAGGAGTTCTTTTTATTGTGCCTAATGGTGGGTCTTTATTGCTTCCTCCCTGAAAGCCAAGCAATACAGTCTAGAAAAATGAAGCTGACCATTCTCTTTGAGGGAATCAGGTCCAAAAGCCCGCCATGGTCCCTCGAGAAAAAGTCTCTGAGAAATTGAATCTAGGGCCTCACAAGTAGGCCTCAGGGATTTTCCTTGCCCTTCCCTAATGGCAACTCTCCATACATTATAGTTGTAATAATGAGTGCTTATACACTACTTTATAGTTCATAAAGCATTTTCTTTTTTTTTTTTTTCTTAAATAGTGTATTGTCAAGTTGGTTGCCATATAACACCCATTGCTCATCCAAACAACTGCCCTCCCTCATGCCCATCACCTGCCTTCCCCTCTCCTCTACTCCAATCAGCCCTCAGTTTGTTCTCAGCATTCAAGAGTCTCTCATGATTTGCCTCCCTCCCTCTTCCCAACTATTTTTCTCCTTCTTCTCCTCCTTCATCCTCCATTAACTTCCTCCTAATCCACCTATATGTGCAAACATATGGTGTCAGTCCTTCTCTGCATGACTTATTTCGCTCGGCATAATACCCTCAAGTTCCATCCACATTGCTACAAATGGCCAGATTTCATTCTTTCTCATTGCCATGTAGTATTCCATTGTATAAATATAGCACATCTTCTTGATCCATTCTTCAGTTGATGGACACTTAGGCTCTTTCCATGTTTTGGCTATTGTTGAGAGTGCTGCTATGAACATTGGGGTCCATGTGCCCCTATGCATCAGCACTCCTGTATCCTTGGGTAAATTCCTAGCAGTGCTATTGCTGGCTCATAGGGGAGTTCTAGTGTTAATTTTTTGAGGAGCCTCCATACTGTTTTCCCGAGGGGTTGCACCAGCTTACATTCCCACCGACAATATAGGAGGGTGCCCATTTCTCCACATCCTCACCAGCATCTAGAGTCTCCTGATTTGTTCATTTTAGGTACTCTGACCGGTGCGTGGTCAGAGTCTGGTTTTGATTTGCATTTCCCTGATGATGAGGGATGCTGAGCATCGTTTCATGTGTCTGTTGGCCATCTGGATGTCCTCTTTGGAGAAGTGTCTGTTCATGTCTTCTGCCCACTTCTTCACTGGATTATTTGTTTTTTGGGTATGGAGTTTGGTGAGTTCCTTATAGATTTTGGATACTAGCCCTCCATCTGATATGTCATTTGCAAATATCCTCTCCCATTCCGTCAGTTGCCTATTAGTTTTATTGATTGTTTCCTTTGCCGTGCAGAAGTTTTTATCTTGATGAGGTCCCAGTAGTTCATTTTTGCTCTTGATTCCCTTGCTTTTGGGGATGTGTGAAGTAAAAAATTGCTGCGGTTGAGGTCAAGGAGGTTTTTTCCTGCTTTCTCTTCTAGGGTTTTGATGGCATCCTGTCTCACATTCAGGTCCTTTATTCATTTTGAGTTTATTTTTGTGTATGGTGTGAGAAAATGATCTAGTTTCATTCTTCTGCATTTTGTTGTCCAGTTCTCCCAGCACCATCTGTTAAAGAGGCTGTTTTTTTCCATTGGATACTCTTTCTCGCTTTGTCAAAGATTAGTTGGCCATACATTTGTGGATCCAATTCTGAGTTCTCTATTCTATTCCATTGGTCTATGTGTCTGTTTTTGTGCCAATATTATACTGTCATGATGATGACAGCTTTGTAGTAGAGGCTAAAGTCTGGGATGGTGATGCCTCCCGTTTTGGCTTTCTTCTTCAATATTGTTTTGGCTATTCGGGGTCTTTTGTGATTCCATACAAATTTTAGGATAGTTTGTTTTAGTTTTGAGAAAAATGCTGGTGCAATTTTGATTGTGATTGCATTGAATATGTTGATTGCTTTCGGTAGTAATGACATTTTAACAATATTTATTCTTCCAACCTATGAGCATTGAATGTTTTTCCATTTCTTTGTGTCTTCTTCAATTTCCTTCATAAGTTTTCTATAGTTTTCATCATACAGATCTCCTATATCTTTGGTTAGGTTTATTCCTAGGTATTTTATGTTTTTTTGTGCAATTGTGAATGGGATTAGTTTCTTGATTTCTCTTTTTGTTGCTACATTATTGGTGTATAAAAATGCAACCGATTTCTGTACATTGATTTTGTACTCTACAACTTTGCTGAATTCATGGATCAGTTCTAGCAGGTTTCTGGTGGAGTCTGTCGGGTTTTCTATGTAGAGTATTATGTCGTCTGCGAAAAGTGAAATTTTGACTTATTTTTACCAATTCTGATGCCTTTTATTTCCTTTTGTTGACGATTGCTGATGCTCTGACATCCAGCACTGTGTTAAACAACAGTGGTGAGAGGGGACATCCCTGTTGTGTTCCTGAGCTCAGGAGGAAAGTTCTCAGTTTTTCCCCATTGAGGATGATATTAGCTGCGGGCTTCTCATAGATGGCTTTTATTATGTTTAAGTAAGTTCCTCCTATCCCGACTTTCTCGAGGGTCTTTATTAAGAAGGGATGCTGTATCTTGTCAAATGCTTTTTCTGCATCTATCGACAGGATCATATGGTTTTTATTTTTTCTTTTGTTGATGTGATGTATCACACTGATTGATTTGCAAATATTGAACCAGCACTGTAACCCAGGAATGAATCCCACTTGATCATGGTGGATCATTCTTTTTATGTGCTGTTGGATTCAATTTGCAAGTATCTTGTTGAGGATTTTTGCATCTTCATTCATCAAGGATATTGGCCTGTAGTTCTCTTTTTTTGCTGGGTCTCTGTCTGGTTTGGGAATCGAAGTGATGCTGGCTTCGTAAAATGAGCCTGGAAGTTTTCCTTTGATTTCTCTTTTTTGGAATTACTTGAGAAGAATGGGTATTAATTCTGTTTTAAATGTCTGGTAGAATTACCCCAAGAAGCCATCTGGGCCCAGGGCTCTTATTTGTTGGGGGATTTTTGATAACTGATTCAGTTTCTTCACTAGTTATGGGTCTGTTCAGTTGTTCTGTCTCTTCCTGGGTGAATTTTGGTAGTGAGTGTGTGTTTAGGAATTTGTCTATTTCTTCTAAGTTATCTAGTTTGTTGGCATATAATTTTTCATAGTATTTCCTGAAAATTTCTTGTATTTCTGAGAGGTTGGTTGTAATAAGTCCTTTTTCATTCATGATTTTGTCTATTTGAGTGCTCTGTCTTTTCTTTTTGAGAAGCCTGGCTAGAGGTTTGTCAATTTTGTTTATTTTTTCAAAAAACCAACTCTTGGTTTCGTTGATCTGTTCAACTGTTTTTTTGGTTTATATATTGTTTATTTCTGGACCGATTTTTATTATTTCTCTTCTCCTACTGGGTTTGGGATGCTCTTGTTGCTCTCCCTCTAGTTCCTTTAGGTGCGCTGTTAGATTTTTGTACTTGCACTTTTTCTAATCTCTTGAAATAGGCCTGAAGTGCAGTGTACTTTCCTCTTAGGACTGCCTTTGCCACATCCCATAGAGTTTGGATTGTTGTATTTTCATTTTTATTTGTTTCCATATATTTTTTAATTTCTTCCCTAATTGCCTGATTGGCCCATTAATTCTTTAGTAGGCTGTTCTTTAACCTCCATGTTTTTGGAGGTTTTACACACTTCTTCCTGTGATTGATTTCAAGTTTTATAGCATTGTGATCTGAAAGTATTCATGGTATGATCTCAATTCTTTTATATTTATTGAGGGCTGCTTTATGTCCTAGTATGTGATCTATCTTGGAGAATGTGCCATACGTACTTGAGAAGAAGCTGAATTCCATGGCCTCAGGATGTAGAGTTCTAAATATGTCTGTCCAATCCATCTGGTCCAGTGTGTCATTCAAATCCGTTGTTTCTTTAGTGATTTTCTGTCTAGTGATCTAGCCACTGCTGCAAGTGGAGTATTAAAGTTCCCTGCCTTTAGCACATTCTTATTCATAAGATTGTTTCTGTTTGTGATTAAGTGTTTTATATATTTTGGTGCTCCCATATTTGATGTGTAGACAGTTGTAATTGTTCACTCTCATTGATGGATAGACCCTGTAATTATTATATAATGCCCTTCTTCATCCCTTGTTACTGTCTTTACTTTAAAGTTCAGTTTGTCTGATATAAGTATAGCTACTCCAGCTTTCTTTTGACTTCCAGTAGCATGATATATATTTCTCCATCCCCTTACTTTCAATCTGAAGGTGTCGTCAGGTCTAAAATGAGTTTCTTGTAGACAGCAAATAGATGGATTTTGGTTGTTTTTTTTTTTTTTTTTTTTTAATCATTCTGTTACCCTATGTCTTTTGATTGGAGCATTCAGCCCATTTACATTCAGTGTTATTATTGAAAGATATGGGTTTAGAGTCATTGTGTTCTCTGTAGGATTCATGCTTGTGGTGGTGTCTCTGGTACCTTGTGTTCCTTGAGACATTTCCCTCATAGAGTCCACCTCTAGATTTCTTGTAGAGCTGGTTTAGTGGTGATGAATTCTTTCACTTGTTTATTTGGAAAGACTTTTATCTCTCCTTCTATTCTGAATGACAGACAGGCTTGCTGGATAGAGGATTCTTGGCTGCATATTTTTTCTGTTCATCACATTGAAGATTTCCTGCCATCCCTTTCTGGCCTGACAAGTTTCAGAAGATAGGTCTGTAACCACTCTGATAGGTTCCCCTTTGTTTGTTAGGGCCCTTTTATCCCTAGTTGCTTTCAAAATTCTCTCTTTGTCCTGGACTGATGCATGTGGGGGGGAGGGGGGATGGGCATGGAGGAGGACACTTGTGAGGATGAGCACTGAGTGTTATGTGGAAACTAATTTGACAATAAACTATTTGTAAAAAAAAAAAAAAGAAGAAGAAGAAGATGTGATTTATCTATACCATGGAATTCTACATGGCAGTGAGAAAGAAGGAAATCTGGCCATNTGAGGATTCCTTAAGCACCTTTCCCCCTCTCTTCCTCTTCTGGAATTCTTATGATACAGATATTGTTCCGTTTGATTGTATTGCTGAGCTCTCGAACTCTCCTTTTGTGTTCCCGGATCAGTTTATCTCTCTTTTTCTCAGCTTCCTCTTTTTCTGTAATTGTCCCTTCTAAATCACTTTTTCTCCTCTCTGCCTCTTCAATCCATTCATTGGGTGCCTCCATTTTATTATGCATCAGATTTATGGCATTTTTTTAGTTCATCACAACTATTTTTAAGCTCCATAGTCTTTGTAGTAATAGCTTCTCTGATGTTTTCCATGCCTTTTTGAAGCCCAGCGATTAATTTTATGACTATTATTCTAAATTCTTGTTCAGTTATGTTGCTTATATCTGTTTTGAGCAGTTCTTTAGCTGTCATTTCTTCCTGAAATTTCTTTAGAGTTCTTCCATTTCATCATTTTGGTTAGCTTTCTATCTCTTGTTAATTTTAAAAGCTTGTTATGCACTCTGCCCCTGCGGGTGCTGCTGTATTAAAGAGGGCTCTTTGACTGTCTAGTGCCTGTCCATTCAGGAAGTGTTCTTTGAATGGTGTCTCTTGTTTTCTATTGTTGAGTCTTTGGTTATTGTATTTCCCTACTTGTAGTGGTATTTGGGATTCTCCATCATGTATACTTTGGCTTGTTTCTTGAGGTAGTCCTTTCTTGTAAAAACTTGAAATTCCTTTAAATGCCAAACAAATATTTGAATGCATCTTCCTAAATCTGACTCCTTTGTACCAAAAGATGATGTGTCAGCTTCCGGGAAGCCTCTTGCCAGATGTGGCCCAGACAGGGGTCAGTGTAGGAAGAAAATCTCTCCACAGGGTGTGGGTCCCGGAAAGACGCAGGAGGAGGAAACAAAACCGAGGCTGCAAGTTGGGCGGGGGGCCATAAAGCATTTTCGTATTTTCATAAGAGCTCTGTGTCATAAGATGCTCATGTTTTATCTACATTTTATAGGTGAGAAAAATTTCATTCAGAGACATTACATGAATTGTCCATGAATGAAGATAATTAGGAGAGAAGCCAGGGCTGCAGCATAGGCCTCCTAATTCCCAATCCTCTGTACGTCTCCCACAAGTATATGTGTTTCCTTTCTCCCCTTTCCTGAAAGCAGAGTCATAGTGAGAAATTTTTCTTTTCCTGGTGTCTTCTCTTCAACCCAAGTACAAATGGCCCAAAATGGTTTGGGGCCTTCATTCAGATCATGTTCACACATTTTGTGTGCAAAGGTGGCCTGTCTAAACTTCATCCCGAGTGACTTCATTTGGATCTATGCTAGTCTTCCTCTTGTTAAAGATGCTTTACAATTCAATAAATATTTGTGCACCATCTACTCATCCATGCAATATACCAAGTTCTTGGAAGACAACAGTAAATAAGACAGCTATTGAGGGGCTTACAGCCTAAATTAAACATACAGTTACAGTCCCATATAACAAGTCCTTCAAGAGGGGACATGAACAGAAATAGTCATGGAAGTCTTCCTGCAGAAAAGGACATCTAAATTAAGGCCTGAAAAATGAGTTAGCCAAGTAAAGAGGTGGAAAAAAATATTTCATAAAAGTATATATCACTTGGGAATTGTTGTTTCATGAGTATAGAGTTTCAGTTTTGCAAGATGAGTGCTCAGTTTAAACTTTAAAACTGGGAAAGTTTAGTTCTAAAATGGAGGAAGGGTGAACAGATGTTGGGAGATATTTAGCAGTCTGAGTTGTCTCCTAACTGTCTTTGCACACCTGCTTCCCTTGGTCAGAATGCCCCTTGTCTGGAAGATTCCCACATCCTGAGGACTTAGCTCCAACACTGCCTTCCTGGGATACACACTCTTGCCCTGCACTCCCAGAGAAGAGCAGAAATATATGGAAATTCTAATCAGAGTTCTATTCCACTTAATCCGGAAATTGTCCTATTATTTCCTAGAAGGATTCATTTTATTTTTTTTTACCTGTCTCAGTATGACCATGGTTTCTAGTCTTGCCCAAATTTCATGTTAATTCTGATGCTTCTGAAAAAGTATAGAATTTTTTTCCAGAAACATTATGGAAGATGGCTATGTGTGGGCATTAGATTGATCTGGAAGTGGGTTATTTGGAACAGATTTACCATAAAAAAATATCTTATTCATGGAGGTTAGGCATCCAACCAGGCTAGAAAAGAATTATAATTCATAATGTAACAAAACACAGGTTTTTACAGTGCTGTTGGTCCTACTGCATGCAGAATGAGGGCAATTCTCTATAGAACTCAGAGTTCCAATTTGGTCCCCCACCCAACTTTATCCTTTACAGTGAGTTTGGGGGTGTCTTAGTTTAGTTTCTCCCAGAAGTAGGCCTGGAGAAAAGGATTTTAGTACAAGTGGTGTATTTGGGAGGTGCAAGGAACATAGGGAAGGAAGTAGAAAGTGATACAGAAAAGCATCCAATGTATGTGCTATAAAATCTGCTGCCACAGAGAGCAACTACCTGAAGTTAAATCCCATAAGAAACTCTGGAAATGGGATAAAATGCATGCTTCAGAATAATCTACTCAGGGGCCAAGGGAATTGGGGTACAAGCACACCTCATTTCTTTACCGCCGTTTTTGTTGTTGTTGTTGTTGTTTTATTTTTTACAAAGCAAAGGTTTGTGGTCTTTTGGCACTGTTATTCCAAAAGCATTTCCTCACTTTGTGTTGCTGTGTCACATTTTGGTATATCACAATATTTCAGACTTTATCATTGTTTTTGTTATGGTGATCTGTCATCTGTGATTATGACTCACTGAAAGCTCAGTGGATGGTTAGCATTTTTTAGCAATAAAATATTTTTAAGTTTATTTTTATTTATTTTGAGAGAGAGAGAGAGCAAGCGGGGGAGGGGCAGAGAGAGGGAGACAGAATCGCAAGCAGGCTCCAGGCTATCAGCACAGAGCCTGATATGGGGCTCTAACTCACAAACCGTGAGATCATGACCTGAGCCAAAGTTAAGAGTCCGATGTTTAAGCGACTGAGCCACCCAGGGCTCCCCCTAATTTTTTTTAGTTGCAATAAAGTATTAATTAAGGTAAGCACATTGTTTTTTAAGACATATTGCTACTGCATATTTGAAAGACTGCAGTATAATGTGAACATAACTTTTAAATGCACTGAGAAACCAAAAAATTTATTTGACTCACTTTATTGTGGTGCTTGCTTTATTAGGGTAGTCTGGAATTGAACCTGCTCTGTCTCTCGAAAGTATTCTTGTATTTATATATCAAGCCCTGAGAGGTGGGGCTGGGGGTGGGAAGCAAAGCAAAGAAACACAAAAGTTCTCAGGCACAGAAATAACAGATAACTGGTGGTTAGAAGTCATCAGACACAAACTAAGAGGTCTGAGGGAGATAACCAAGCAACTGATGAGTAGGAACAAAGAAATAATGTTCTTACTCTACAGTTATGACATTAAGACAAAGAGAAGTGACCTCACCCCCCAAAACAAAAATCTCTCAGAATTAAAGCAAGACATCTGAAGGTTTGTCTTTCAGCTGAGTCCACCAGCCTGCCTGACATTTGCTCTGTGTCTGATTCCATTGCTTTCCTGGTCCACACTCTTCTGAAGTGAAGTTGATGCAGGAGGATTGGCCTTTTTAAATTAGAAATGCAAGCCTATAGTAAGAGTAAACTTTGGTTTAAAATAACGGCTAAATAGGCAATGAAGGGCAAGTTCCTCCCTTTTTCTTTTTTAAAAGTATCCATTTCTATGCTTTCCTGGTGGCAGTTGACACCCTCCAGAAAGCTGAGATGCCGCTTATTAAAGGGCCCAGGCATTAGAGGATCATTTACCTCCTGTCCTTTTGCAACAGCAGTAAAATCAATCTCTGCTGTTCAAATTGGGATCTCCTATTACATTAGAGTGCAGCATTCAAAGCAACAGTCGGGGAATCGCCAGTGTTTGTGGAGCAGAGGAAATCCTATAGTTGGGCAAATTGTAATTGGGAAGGCATGGTGGGGGGGCAGATCCCCACCTTGGGTAACTCAAGCCCCCCACAGTGCCTCAGAGAAAGAGAGGCTGGTCCGGTTTTTGCATTTCATCTGCCCTGCCTGTGCCGTTGGCTGTTATAACTTACCTCTGTTTCACCAACAGAGGCCAGGACAACTTGTCTTATCGATAAACAAGCAAACAACTCAAAAGTCTTTTTCTTAACTACTAACTTCACTGTAAATTGAACTGTAAAGAACTGTTGAGCAAAGAGAATTTTCAGACTTGAAGAAAACTCCTTCCCAGGGGAAATCTCACTTGGAAGAGTCACATGAGCTGGAAAGTAATGGGAAAATGCAGTCCTGATCAAAGGAAGTTCCTTCTCCCAGAATAAACCCAAGGCTGTATTCCTAACTAGAGCAGGAAAAGGAGAAATAATTAGATACTAAAATTCATACGATGTGGGTGACAATGCAGGAATCTCACAGTAGACAAAGCCTCAAATATTTGTTCCATAACAGAAGTTATGGATTGTCTTAGATTCATTTTTTTCTTAAAGAATTGTTTAATGCGTCTAAAAAAACCCCATGCTTTCTGTTTTAAAACAAGAAGACATACGGTTACTCCACGCACATAACACCTACTTTTTGTATGTATGCTTTTTATGTATTACTTTTACATTTACACTATATAGATTTTTACCGATCCAATGCCATTATGGGTTGTTGTTTTTTTAACTGCCTTAAAAACATATTTAAAAATTCACCAATTTTAAGTATATATTTGAATGATTTTTTTCAATTAAGTTTGCCAAGTTATGTAACTTTCACTATAATCCAGTTTTAGAGCATTTTCATCACCAGGTGAGATCCTCATGCCCATTTATAGTTATACTCGTTCCTTCCCCTATTCCTACCCCTCGCCTCTGGCAACCACTAATCTACTTTCTGCCTCTGTGAACTTGCCTTTTCTGGACTGTCCATGTAAAAGGAATCAAATCATATAGAATGTGGTCTTCTGCATCCAACTTCTTTCACTTAGCATAATCTTTTTGAGAATCATCCATGTTGTAGCCTATATCAGTACCTAATCAGTACCTTTTTTATTGCTGAATAGTATTCTGATATACAGATATGCTATAGCTTTTAATCCATTTATCAATTCATAAATATTTGGATTGTTTCCACTTTTTGGTTATTATGAATAATACTGCTGTGAATATTTCAATGCAAGTCTTTATTAATAATTCTGCAATGAACAGGGACACCTGGGTGGCTGAGTCGGTTAAGCCTCCAACTCCTGATTTCAGCTCAGGTCTTGATATCATGGTCCATGGGTTCAGCCCTGCATCAAGCTCTGCATGGACAGAGTGGAGCCTGCTTAAGATTCTGACTCCCTCTCTCTCTACCCCTCCCCTGCTTGCACACATTCTCTCTCTCTCTCTTTCTCTTTCTCAAAAATAAATAAAATAAATAAATAAATAAATGTTTTTTAAAAATTCTGCATGAACATTTGTATGCAAGTCTTTATAAATAATATTATTATGAACAGTTGCATGCGAGTCTTCATATGGACATATGTTTTTATTTCAACTCATTCTAAAGCAGAGAAAACTAATTCAATATATAGTTAAAAAGAGCCTTCTTGTTTAGACTTAGGATGAATTCATTTAGTCTTTTCAATTGCTTAAGGAAAATACTGCAGTTAAAGGGGGAAAAAACCTCTTTTGATATAAAATAATATAAACATTGGAGTAAATTTGAGAAATAAAAAAGTATAGTAACTATTCATTCACATATGATCACTATTAACATTTTCTTTAATTTTTTATAATTTTTTTAACATTTATTCATTTTTGAGCGATAGAGTGTGAGTGAGGGAGGGTCAGAGAGAGGGAGACACAGAATCTGAAGCAGGCTTCAGTCTCCGAGCTATCAGCACAAAGCCAGACGCAGGGCTCGAACTCATGGACTGCAAGATCATGACCTGGGCTGAAGTCAGATGCTTAACTGACTGAGTCACCCAGCTGCCCCACTATTAACATTTTAATGACTTTTCTGCCAGCCTTAATTTTATATACATGTATTTTTACATAGTTTATCTCATACCATATATGGTATAGTGTTTTGTATTGCTTATATTTATTTTTAAAAATTTTTTAATGTTTGTTTTATTTTTGAGAGAGAGATAGCATATGTTGGGGAGGGGCAAAGAGAGAAGGAGACACAGAATCCAAAGCAGGTTCCAGGTTCTGAGCTGTTATCACAGAGCCTGACACAGGGCTCGAACTCACAGACCATGAGATGACCTGAGCTGAAGTCAGATGCTTAACCAACTGAGCCACGCAAGGGCCTATGTATTGCTTTTAAATGAAGCTTTTATATATAATTTAAAATTCCTCATAAGCTGTTTTTAATGGCTGCATAATATTCCATCATATGTGCTATCCCCATTGTTGGACATTTAGGATCATTTATTCAGTAATCATTTATCAGATGCCTGCTGAGTACCAGAAAGCATACTAGTCACTAATGATATAATAGCACAAACACATATTCACTGCCTTCATGGAACATGTAGTCTAACATATCACTATTATAAATATTATGATTAAATTCCTCAAACATAAACCTATATCCTCATTTTATATTAATTCCTTATGACAGAATCTCAAAAGTAGAATTCATACATCAAAGAATATTAATATTTTTTTCTTTTCTTTTTTTTTTTTAACAAATAGTTTATTGTCAAGTTGGTTTCCATATAGCACCCAGTGCTCATCCCCACAAGTGCCCCTCTCCATGACTCCTAAGAAATATTGGTAAGTTACTTTCCAGAGAGGTCACAGAAATTTGTATTCCTACTGACACTGTGTAACACTAGTCATCTCATTATTTCTTTGTCAGTGCTGCATTTTTAACAAAGCTTCCAGCAACCTCAAAATCTTTTTGGAAAAGGACAAGAATATTTCCATATTAATAAAAATCAACTCTTCTCTCTCCCTTTTCAAATTTCTATTTATTCATTACTACAAAGTCATGTTCATAACCTAAAGCTGATAATGCAGCTAAAGAAAATTTTGATGACTAAGAAATCTTGTAAAATAGATGTTTTCCCAAATGCCTGTCCATATAGCAATTTATTTTCTTAAAAAAGATTTTTCCCTTTGAAGATACCAGTTACATTTGATACCTGTAGTGTGTTAAATAATTTAATATAATTTTCAGAATGTGCTAATAGGTTGGATTGGAATGTTTGGGGGATGCCTTTTCTCTAAGGTTGAAATTTGGAGGCAAGCTCTAGATAATTATCCAAGCAAGTGTAGGAGCATACTGAATGACTTTATAAGCTAACATAATGGTTCAGATATGATAATTTACAAAGCTGCCAAAGGCAATTTTTGTCTTCAGCTACATAGTGGTTTCTCTAATATCCTGATTGAGCTTTCTTTTGATATTTTAGAATTGTCTACAGCTTTAATATGCAGCCCCATCAGACATTCAGAACTCTTTATCAACACAATAACACACATGGGGGACAAGTAGAGGAATTACTGGGGTCCTTTTTAAAAATTTTTATTTTAATTTTTCTTCCAATAATGTATTCAAATTCAAGTTACTTACCATATAGTGTAGTTTTGGTTTCAGGAGTGGAATTTAGTGATTCATCACTTACATATAATACCCACTGCTCATCACAAATGCCCTCCTTAATGCCCATCAAGCATTTAGTCCATCCCCCCCCCCCCTCCAGCAACACTCAGCTTGTTCTCTATAGTTAAGTCTCTTTTGGTTTGCCTCCCTCTCTGTTCTTACCTTACTTTATTTTTTCTTCCCTTCTTCTATGTCCATCTGTTTTGTTTCTTAAATTCCATATATGAGTGAACTCATATGGTATGTGTCTTTCTCTGACTATGTCGCTTAGCATTATACTGTCTAGCTCTATCCATGTCATTGCAAATGGCAAGATTTCATTCTTCTTGATGGCTGAGTAATATTCCACTGTGTATGTATATATCTTCTTTTTTTTTTTTTTTTACAAATAGTTTATTGTCAAATTAGTTTCCACATAACACTCAGTGCTCATCCCCACAAGTGTCCTCCTCCATGCCCATCCCCCCTCCCCCCCACATCCATCAGTCCTCAGT
>NW_024080989.1:1848733-1863064 GCF_003009895.1 Hyaena hyaena | reverse complement strand
ATAAATAAATAAATAAATAAATAAATAAAAAAGAATAGAAAGGGAATATTTCCCAACATTTTAAATTTAAAAAATTTCTACAAAGACAACTCCTAGAACAGTTGGTCCATTTCCAAATGTCAGAGGAATACAGAATTAAGATTTCTAACATGAGAATATATTTGAGAGATTGTTTGACCTGTGTTAGATCTAAAAATAAAAAAATAATCAGTAAGTATATCTGATTATCAGGCATGTTCAGTTAAACAAAATGATCTCCTTCAAAAAAAATTACGTATGAATCAGTTGCTGATCACACCAAATAGCTAGAAGGAACAAGAGGCACCTGCACTCAGAATATTCTTTCTGCCCTAAATGGCTTTTTATATTATACTAATCACAATTTGCCACTAAATGGCATATATAACAAGCAGATGGGCCAGTAAGTTTAATAAAGTGCCAACAATTCTAGATCATAGTTCATTTTGCAGTAAGAAAATGATTTAATTGTAGCCATCTTTTTATAGTTATATGTATTAAATTCTAAAAGTTACTCTATATTTCTGCCTAAATGTCAATTTTTATAGTGACATATTTTTCTTACTCTTTAAAATATTTTATTGTGTTTAAAATATTTGAATATTGAATGAATGGAAATTATAAAGATTTAAAAACTCGGATTTCACATAACATAAATTTTATACTGCCATGCAATATTACCTTTATCAAAATATCTTAACTTCCTAGAGAATAAGTTCAAGTGTGATCATAAAAGAACTTTTCTTAATAACCACAAAAACATTGAAATGAAAGAATATTTTTGACAGTGATATCCATATTATTCCGTCTTTCAGTGGATGAAGCTTGCACATGTAATCAGATTGGCCCTTGGATAAGCAAAGTTCTCAAATGGACTTGGAGGTTGCCCATGTAAGAAATATTCCAATATGGAATAGTAGTTCCATCTTGGCATGGCATGGAGAATATATATATATATATATATATATATATATATATATATATATATTTGTTGTTGTTTTCAGGAACCTACCTATATAGTTTCTAAGGGAAACAGTATCATAAACACTGTTCTTACCTACATATACCATTTGGGATTACAAAAGCGAATATTAAACTTGCATTGTTTCAAATCTGTAAATCTCAACAGCAAGAAAGAGTTCAAACCCAGTCCTCAAAAGGAGTGGGCCTCTGAATACCAACCGTACTTTTTCCAGATGTTTTCCCTTGCCTGCCATTGTCACCTTCATCCAGCCTAAACATAATTCTCTTCTTTTTTTTTTTTTTTTGGTTTGATATAAATAGAAAACTGTCCTCCTGAATTTAGCCATTTGTAAATTCTCTCAAACTGTTGCTTTCTTATAACAAAGTATAATATAAAATTATACAAAGTCTACTGAGTTGGTGAAAATTTGATTGGAGGGAAGTACAGCTAATTTCCCCTCCCCTTTCACCAAAGGGAAATTTCACAAACCCCTGGGTCTTCCAGTTTTCTGGATTTAAACAGGAGCCTGGATTTAAGCTCATTGTAAAATGCCTTTCTAGAGGTCCCTAATACTAAAAGGGAGATTTCTGTGGTGGAATCAGGAAAAGTCAGGTTAAACCTGTTTTAGCAGTTATAGCCTACTCTTTTCCCTCTTCCTTTCCTTCCTCTCTCTCTTACTTCTTCCTTTCTCATAAACTTCCTTGGACTCCATAAAGCTCTCAATTTCATATGATTTTAAGGTGTGATTAGAGGCAGATTAATCCTATGGGATTCTGTAATCTTCTGGAAGAGTTTGTTAACTCAAATAAATATTGATTTTCTAGAAAGAGATGTTTTTAATAAATGGACTTTCTGATACTTGCATTCATCACTCCATCTCACTCCCAACTGTGAAGGAAAAAAATATTGACATTATTCAGTATTAGGAGGGAATATAATTCAGTCAGTATTCCTATTTAAAGGTTGATATAAAACTTAGTAAAACAAAAGGCAGTCCAATTATGTTGAAGAGTTCGGTGGGTGTGGATTGACACAATTTTCCAAACCACAATGGATAATTAGTAATACTGACATTGCTGATACTACAAGGTACTAATCCTAATGTGACTACTATATGTGTTATTACTACTACCATTGATACTATCATTACCACTAATGATAGCTTAGCATTGTACAACTTTTATAATTTATTTTTCAAAAAATTCCAATTTTTAAATTTAACATCAAGTTGGGGAGTTTTATGGGTTTTTTTTTTTTAATGTTTACTTATTTTTGAGACGGAGGCAGAGTATGAGTGGGGGAGAAACAGAGAGAGAGGGAGACACAGAACCTGAAACAGGGCTCAGGCTCTGAGCTGTCAGCACAGAGCCAGATGCAGGGCTCAAACCCACCAACCATGAGATCATGACCTGAGCCAAAGTCAGACGCTTAACCAACTGAGCCCTCCAGGCGCCCCAATGTCAAGTTGTTTTTAAGTGACATAGAATCAAAATCAAAGAGGGAGTGTTGGCATAATCATAAATTCAAATGTGCCTTTAATTTTCCAAGAGAGAAAAGAATTCTTATGCTATAGACCCTTTGATGGAATACTACCACAACCATGAATATTTGGTCTTTATTTGGGTTATGCTATGCAAATAGCAAGAGCTCTGAGCAGCTGACACACATTTTACACAAATTCTGCAATTAGTTACATGGACTTGACTTGGTACTAAATATTCTAAGTGAAAATCCAGCTTAGAACTAATGCAATTAAACCAATCCAGTCTAATACCCTGTAACTTCCTTCTATAGACAATTTTTTATCTCTTTGTGGCCAAACTTCTAAAAACTATGATTTGTTGTCACTCAATTTAGCCAAAATTAACATACTTCCAGATGCCCAACAGACACATGAAACGATGCTCAGCATCCCTCCTCATCAGGGAAATACAAATCAAAACCACACTCAGATATCACCTCACGCCAGAGTGGCTAAAATGAGCAAATCAGAGAACTCTAGATGCTGGCGAGGATGTGGAGAAACGGGCACCCTCCTACACTGTTGGTGGGAATGTAAACTGGTACAGCCCCTCTGGAAAACAGTGTGGAGGTTCCTCAGGAAACTAACAATAGAACTCCCCTATGACCCAGCAATAGCACTGCTAGGAATTTACCCAAGGAATACAGAAATGCTGATGCATAGGAGCACATGTACCCCAATGTTCATAGCAGCACTCTCCACAATAGCTAAAACATGGAAAGAGCCTAAGTGTCCATCAACGGACAAATGGATCAAGAAGATGTGGTTTATCTATACCATGGAATACTACATGGCAATGAGAAACAATGAAATCTGGCCATGTGTAGCAACATGGATGGACCTTGAGGGTGTTATGCTGAGCGAAATAAGTCAGGGAGAGAAGGACAAATATCATATGTTTGCACGTATAGGAGGATTAGGAGGAACTTAACTGAGGAACAAGGGGGAGAAGAAGGGGGGAAATGGTGGGAGAAAGGGAGAGAGGCAAACCATGAGAGACTCTTGAATGCTGAGAAACAAACTGAGGACTGATGGATGTCGGGGGGAGAGGGGAGATGGGCATGGAGGAGGGCACTTGTGGGGATGAGCACTGGGTGTTATATGGAAACCAATTTGACAATAAACTATTTGTTAAAAAATAAAGACAACTTTCTTGTTAAAAGAAACTTGTATAAAAATAAATTTGTCATTTCTCTACATCTACTAACATCTCCCCATGTGGTTTACTAAACTGACTTGAGAATTTTCTATTGAAATTTTCTATTGACTATCTCCTCTTTGAACTATCATAGACAATCAAGATATGATGTTCTCCTGATACTTCTAATGAAGCACGGCTGGATTCAACATTTTAGCGCTACTTCAGCTGCTGAAGATTCTTAACATAGCTTTCCAGGGAATCTCTCACGTTTCTCATCCTCCCATTCCAAACCAGCTTGTTCACTGATATTAAGTTAATTTTAAAGAATTCTTAAGTGTCAGAAGTTCCTCCTTACAACAGTATTATTTTGCCATATCAGCTCATTTTACAAAAGTCTATTTATTCATTATCATTTTGCCACTTTGGTTTTATCCAAATTCTACACTTTTCAAGACCTTGGATTCAAATTTAGCTTTTCCAGGAATGTTTACCAGGTGAATTGCAGACTGCAAGGTCTTTTCTATATTGATCTATTTGTTCTCTAGTATGTCAACCTCCATTATAAGTTCTTTGAAGCTACACGGTGTTTTTTCATTGTTTATAAAATGGGCATATTCATCAATTATCATATTGTTTCATGCCTCCCTATTGAATACTTTTATTTAAAAACTTTTTTTTAAATGTTTTATTTATTTCTGAGAGAGAGAGAGAGAGAGAGACAGTGTGAGCAAGGGAAGGTCATAGAGAGAGGGAGATACAGAATCTGAAGCAGGCTTCAGGCTCTGAGTTAGCTGTCAGCACAGGGCCTGACACAGGGCTGAAACCCACAAACCGTGAGATCATGACCTAAGCCAAAGTCGGACACTTAACCGACTGAGCCACCCAGGTGCCCCAGAATATTTTTAATTTTAAAATTGATAATAATATTTAAAATATTTAGTATTGATGTGATTTCTTTGCTACATTGCTTTGTAAAGAATTTTTGAATATAAAACTCCTAACTAATCATTTAATATAATTTACTAATTTACCATAAGTTCTTACTCACCTTGCCAACTTGACCTACTTGACCCTGATGTAGGATGCTATAAAACTCATACCATATAAAGTGTCAATTTATGCAGGCAGCAAAACATTTTCAACAGTTAGGAAGCTCAGTTTAGATTGATGATAAGATCCATTTGTGAAAATCTTCATTCCCATTCACATTATATTATGAAAACAGAAAACATACATCTGCTAGAATGGCATTCTCATCTTAACTGACTCATGCAGTTGGAGTGATAAACTACAACTTGCCATCAATTTGTGGCCTGGGTTGAAGTCACATGTTCTTTCTACTGCTATAGTCTCCAGCACATGCATCTCACAGAATGCCAGCTGTATATCAGTGGAAATTTCTTAGAATAAGAACATAATATTAAATAGAAGCTTGCCACTTCTCAACATGTGTTAGCATAAAACACATTAAAAATTGATGAATGGGTTCTGTTGGATTAAACTAATCTCTGGCTTATGACTTCTGTTGTTGTTGTTTTTCCTAAATGAGTCAGTTAAGACAAGAAGGTTATTTTTTTCATCAGATACAAAGAAAACAACTGTGCCATCATAAATAACATTGTTAATAAGTTAATTTGTGATCATGCTTTTATATCTAAGTACAAATATAGAAAAATAAACTATAAACGTAGATCTCTATATAAATACAGTGATTCTCCTTATTATATTTTTCTTTAGCAATCTATATTTTTCTTTACTGATGTAAAAACAAATTGTAAATATATTCAGTTTGGAGAATAAAAGCCTTACAGTTAAGGCTAAAAATCTGAGGGTTGAAAGCCATTTGGTTCCTCTTCTTTTTTTTTTTTATGTTTTTTTTTTTTTTTTTTTTTATTTCTAGGAGAGAGAGAGAGACAGCGTGAGCAGGGGAGGGTCAGAGAGAGAGGGAGTCACAGATTGAAACAGGCTCCAGGCTCCGAGCTGGCAGTCAGCACAGAGCCCGACGCGGGGCCCGAACCCACGAACCGCGAGATCATGACCTAAGCGAAAGTCGGACGCTTAACCGACTAAGCCACCCAGGCGCCCCATTTGGTTCCTCTTCTAAATTTAGGCAATTTACAAATAGATGTCAAAGCATGCCATCATTTTTAATTATGTGGTAAATGAGTTACTCTGAAATCTTTCTAGTAGACTACTGAGAAAGAATGTCCTTGGTGCAAAGATAGTTGCATGGCACAGTTGATTAGAGTCTTAAAGATGGTAAGACATTATAGAAAATGGGAAAATAGAAGAAGAAATAGGAGATAATTATGACAACTTGGTGTCTTGGTTCAGTGACTATTGGAATTATAATAAAATCTTCGCTCTTAACAATAGATATATTTTTAAAGGCCTCCAGTGGGAAACTAGAATACATTGGGCTCTGGAACCAAGCTGCCTAGCACATATCTCAGCTCCACTACTTTCAACTTCTGTGGCCATGAGCAATCTATTAAATTTCTTTGTAAATCAGTTTCTTCCTCTGCAAAATGGGGATAACAATCATATCTTCTACATGGGCTTGTTAAGAAAATTAAATAAATAATTTGTATAAACCATGATAAAACTTCCTGGAATACAGTGAACATCCAAATGTTTGCTATTATGGATATTACTGGTTGCAGAACTTTAAGTAGAATATTACAGAAACTCATCGTGGTTAAAGGGCGATCATTCAGTTTTAACCTCCATAAATCTATGCTCTCAGGGAGAAATCCATAAACAGATTTGATATAGAAACGTATATTCTCATAATCAAATCTGTTCATTGTAATATCAAGTAAAGGGTATAATCAAAACAAACAGTTGACACACAGATTGAGAAAAACATTTGTCATGGTCTTTTCTTGGCTATTGGTTTTCATCTGGCCTGCCTAGAGGAGCTGAAAAAGTATTGTGTTTCCTGCTCAGTAGGGTCATACATTTTAGTAACTGAAATCATATGATATATGAGCCATTGGCAAAGATTTCTGACTGTTTGCTTAAAATTAAATAAGTATTTAATATTTGATTAATACTCTTAAAAATGTTTTTAATCTAATTTTATTGTGGAAAACTATTTAACATGAGATCTATCCTCTTAATAAATTTTAAGTATGTAATACATTATTTTTCACTATCGGTACAATGTTGTACAACAGATCTCTAGAGTTTATTCATCTTACTAAAATGAAACTTTATGCCTATTGATTAATAACTTGCCATTTTCCTCTGTTCTCATCACCTGGTGACCACTCCAGACTTTGGTTTTATGAATTTGACCATTGTAGATACAACATATAAGTGGAATCATGCAGTACTTATTTTTCTGTGTCTAGCTTATTTTAGTTGATTAGTGCTAGGTCCATCCATGCTGTTGCCTATTGTAGAATTTTCTTTTTTAAACTTGAATAGTGTTCCCTTGGTGTATGCCATGTTTTCTTTTACCATTTATTTGTCAATGGATATTTATGCTGTTTCCAAATCTAAGATTTTGTGAATAGTGCTGTAGTGAATATGGGAGTGCTATATATGTTGGAGATCCTGATTTCAATTCTTTGGATATACCCAGAAGTGGGATTGTCAGATCATATGGCATTTCTATTTGTATTTCTTTGAGGAATCCCCATAGTTTTCCAGAGCAGCTGTACCGTATTGCAGTCCCACAACAGTACACAAGAGTTCCATTTTCTTCACATACTTGCCAATACATGTTGTCTTTTGTGTTTGGATGGTAACCATCTTGGCAAGGGTGAGGTGATATTTCATGTGGTTTTGATTTGCCTTTCCATGATTATTAGTGCCTTTCCCTGTTGGTCATTTGAATATCTTCTTTGAAGAAATGTCTATTCAAATTCATTTCTCATTTTTAAATAGAGTTATTAGTTTTCTGTTATTACTGAGTTGTATGAGTTTCTTATATATATTTTAGATATTAATCTCTTATTGGATATATGGCTTGTAAATATTTTCTCCTATTTCATACATTGTCTTTTTCACTTTTTTAATTGTTTCCTTTGCTATGCAGAAGCTTTTTAGTTTGATGTAGTCCCACTTGTATGTTTTTGTTTTTGTTGCTTACTTTTGATGTTATATCCATGAAAAGTATTGTTAAGACCAATGTCAAAAAGCCTTTCCCCTCTGTTTTCTTACAGAAATTTTAAATTTGTGGTCTTACATTTAAGTATCTAATCATTTTGAGTTGATTTTTATGTGTAGTTTAAAATAAAGATCGAATTTCATCTTTCACATTTGAATGTCCAGTTCTCCCAACACTTCAACTCTTTGTTAAAGAGACTATTCTTTTCTCACTGCATATTCTTGGCACCCTCATCAAAGATCAATAATCACATAAACATAAATTTATTAATGGTCTCCTTATTTGGTTTCACTAGTCTACATACCTATATTTATGCTAGTACCATACTGTTTTGATTACTGTAGCTTTATAATATATTTTGAAATAAGAAAGTATAATACCTCCAGCTTTGTTCTATCTCAGTATTATTAGACTATTCCTGGTCTTTTGTTGTTTTATTTGAATTGTAGAATTGTTTTCTTTATTTCTGTAAAAGAAATCTTTAGGATTTTGATAGAGATTACATTGGACGTTTAGATGGCTTTGGGCAGTGTACATATTTTAACAATAGTAAGTCTTCCTTAAATACAGGGTGTCTTTCCATTTGTTTGTGTCTTGTTTAATTTCTTTCATCAATGACTTGTACTTTTTAGTATATAAATATTTCACCCCTTCATTTAAATTTATTCTGAGATATTTTATTCTTTTCAAGTTATTGTAAATAGAATTTTCTAATTTGCTTTGCAGATAGTTTGTTGTTAGTGTACAGAAATGCAAACAGTTTCCGTATGTTGATTATGTGTCCTGAAACTCATGGTAAATGTAAATTTATTTATTAGTTCTAGCAGTTTTTTGTTTGTCTGTTTAAACTTATGGAGCTTTTAGGATTTTCTATACATAAGATCATGCCATATGGAACCAGGGATAACTTTCTTCTTCCATTCCAATTTGGATGACTTTTATTACATTTTCTTATTTTAAAATCTCTGGCTAGAACTTTTAGTACAATGGTGACCAGAAGTGAGAAGACTGGGCATCCTTGATTTTTTCCTCATTTTATTTTATTTTATTTTATTTCATTTTAAAAAAATTTTAATGTTATATTATTTCTGAGAGAGAGAGAGAGACAGCATGAGCAAGGGAGGGTCAGAGAGAGAGGGAGACACAGAATCTGAAATAGGCTCCAGGCTCTGAGCTGTCAGCATAGAGCCCGACACGGGGCTCAAACCCACAAACCGTGAGATCATGACCTGATCCAAAATCACAGGCTTTACTGACTGAGCCACCCAGGTGCCCCTGTTCCTCATTTCAGAAGAGACACTACCAGTTATTTTGCCATTGAGAGTTAGATGTTTATATATAACTTTATTATGTAGAGGTATTTTCCTTCAGTTCCTAGTTTTTTCAGAGAGTATATTATGAAAGGAAATTGAATTTTGTCATATTATTGGTTTTCATGTATTTAGATAATCATACGATTTTTATTCTCTATTCTGTTGATGTGGTATATCACATTAAATGATTTTTATATATTGAACCATGCTTGAATCCAGGGATAAATCATATTTGGTCATGGTATCTGATCCTTTTAATCTAATGTGTGTTGGATTCAATTTGCCAATAGTTTGTTACAAATGTTTGCATCTATGTTCATCAGGAATATGGCATGTTATTTTCTCTTCTTGTGATATTTTTGTCTGGCTTTAATATCAGGGTAATGTTGACCTCATAAAATATGCCTGGAAATGTTTGTTGTTTTTTTTTTAAGAGTGTTAAGTGGGGAGGAGATAAGATGGCGATGTAGTAGGAGGACCTTAGGCTCATCTCATCCCTTGCACACAACTATATAACTATCAAATCATTCTGAGTACCCAAGAAATCAACCTGAGTACTGACAGAGCAAATGCTACAAGTAAAGGAAAAGAAGAAGCCATATTGAAGAATGTAAGAAGTATAGAGACATAGTTTGGGGGAAAAACAGATCACAGTTGCTGCTGAGGGAAGGAAGCCATGGTCAGAGAGAGAGAGAAAGAGAAAGAAGAGCAATGCACAAGAGAGAGAATGCACACGGAGAACACTTCCCTAAAGCCATTGGCTGGTAAAATGAGAAGGGCTGAGTTTTGTGAGTTTTTGCAACCAGCAGGGATTGAAGACTGTAGTTTTAAAGATCAGAGGGCTTGGCTGGGATAGAGCCTTGTTGGTGTTTTCTTACTCCTGGAGACAGGCAGACAATGAACCCAGGGACAGGCAGTACTAAAACAGTGATTTGAGAAACATCTGGGGCACAAAGTGAAAGATCATTCACTTTACATGGAGAGCATCACTGAGATGTAGCACTCATTGAGATGTGTCTCTCTGGGGACACAGGAATCAGCAGGCATCATTTCCCTCTCCCATTCCTCAGCATGAATACAGAGCCAGCTCCAAAGGGCAGCTTGGCCCTGACACTGTCTGCTTAGCCTATTTTCTCCAAGTCGCATGGCCCTGCAATCTGGTGCAACTGTCCTTCACTGTCACACTCCCCTGAGTCCCATTGTGGTGAGACCATCTTCCAGGAGACTAGCCCCAGCCCACTACCAGTTCCTAAATCCTGGAGTTTTAAAAGGCAGAAGACTTGGTTGTGATAGAGCCTGCAGGACAGTTCTCTGCTCCTGAAGCGAATGGAGGCAAAATAAAAACAGAGGCAGATAGTGTGGAAACAGCAATCTGAAAAATTACTCAGACACACAGTGGTAAGATTGTTCCTTCTATGAGTATTTCCCTGAGAGCAGCAAGCAGGGAGGCCCCTCTCCCAGGAGAAAAGTGTTCACTGGTGCCATTTCCCTCACACTCACCTGAGCCAAAACACAGAACTACCCAACTGCCACAGTGCCAATACTAGCTGCCAAATTCCACATTCCTGCACTCTGCTGGTACTGCCTCTCTTGGTCAAGTTTGCTTTGGTCCTAGTGCAGTAGACCCCTTCCCCAGAGGACCAGCAAAAACCCCTGTCCACACCATGTCTCCTGACCAGAGAATTCTGTAAGGATCTAGTGGAAGAAACATCAGGCCTCATTTAACAAACAAACCAGAGCACACTTAGTTAAAACTTTCCACATTCTGGTCAAGGACTAAACACTGTTCATTACAGGCAAGGAAACCTTCTGCAGATGATCACTGAAGTGCCAGGCCCTAGACAATTTTTTTAAAAAAATTTTAATGTTTTATTTATTTCAGAGAGAGAGAGAGACAGCATGAGCAGGGAAGGTCAGAGAGAGAGAGGGAGATACAGAATCCAAAACAGACTCCAGGCTCCCAGCTAGCTGTTAGCACAGAGCCCAATGCGGGGCTCAAACCGACGAACCGTGAGATCATGACCTCAGTGGAAGTCAGACGCTTAACCAACTGAGCCACCCAGGCGCCCTAGGCCCTGGACACTTTACGACCTCTTCTTCATAAGGGCATTACTCTCAGGAACAGGAAGCATAACAGGCCTTTCTAACACACAAAAGAAGACAGAGACTTAAATAAAATGCCAAGATGGAGGTTGGCATCCCAAATGAAATAACAAAATAAGGTTCTAGTCAGAGATCTAAGTGAAACACATATAAGTAAGATGCCTGATGGAGAACTTAAAACAACAATCATAGGGATGGTCGCTGGACTTGAGAAAAGAATGAAAGACTTCAGAAAGGTTCTTTCACAGAGATAAAAGAGTTAAGAAATGATCAGAAATTAAAATACAGTAATTGAGATTTAAACAGACTGGATGCAAAAAACATAAGGATGGAAAAAAAAAGAGAAATGAATAAGTAATACAGAAGATAAAATAATGAAAAATAATAAAAGAAGAACAATAGATAGAAAAGTGGCACTAGATTTAAGGAAATTATAGCTGAAAACTTCTGTAATCTGGGGTAAGAAACAGAAATCCATGTTCAGGAGGCACAGAGAATTCCCATCAAAATCAAAAGCAGGCCAACACCAAGACATATTGTAATAAAGTTTGTAAAATATAGTGACAAAAAAAATCCTAAAACCATCAAGAAAAAGGTGGTTCCAGTCTTACAAGTATCTTACAAGCTACCCATAAGGCTAGCTGCAAATCTCTCAACAGAAATTTGGCAAGCCAGATGGAAGCAACATATATTTAACGTACTGAATGAGAAAATCTGCAACCAAGAATAGTCTATCCAGCAAAGTTATCATTCATAATAGAAAGAGAGATAAAGTGTTCCCAGACAAACAAAAACTAAAGGAGTTCATGAGCATTAAACCAGCACCATAAGAAATATTAAAAGGAACTCTTTGAGTACAAGGGAAAGACCAAAAATGACAAAGTCAGGAAAGGAACAGAGAAAATCTCCAGAAACACAACAAATGTTAAAAAATGGTGCTAAATCCATATCTATCAGTAATTACTATGAATGTAAATGGACTAACACTCTAATTAAAAGACACAGCGTGACAGACTGGATTAAAAAAAAACAAGACCTATCTATGTCTGCCTACAAGCGAGTCATTTTAGACCTAAAGATACCTGCAAATTGAGAGTGAGGGGATGAAAACATTTATCATGCAAATGGATCCCCCCCACCAAAAGTTAGTAGGAGTGTCCTAGCAGTTCAGTCGGTTGAGTGTCAGACTTTTAGTTGAGGCTCAGATCATGATCTTACAGTTTCTGGGTTTGAGCTCCACGTTGGGCTCTACTCTGACAGCATGGAGCCTGCTTGGGGTTCTCCCTCTCCCTCTCTCTGCCCCTCCCCGCTCGCACTCTCTCTCTCTTTCTAAAAATAAGCTTAAAAAAAGCCAGAGTAGTAATATCTATATAAAACAAACTAGATTTTAAATCAAAGAGTGTAACAAGAGATGAAAAAGGACACTATATCATAATAAATAATCATATATCATACATATGGTCATATATGATATAAATATCATAATAAATAAGACTATCCAACAAAAAGATCTAACAATTATAAATCATGCCCCCAAAATAGAAGCACCCAGATATATAAAACAATAACAAATGTAAAGAAACTCATTGATAATAATACAATAAAGGGGGTACATGAGTGCCTCTGTTAATTGAGTGTCTGGCTCTTGATTTAGGCTTATGTCATGATTTCATGGTTTGTTAATTTGAAACCCACGTTGGACTCTATGCTGACAGTGTAGTGCCTGCTTGGGATTCTCTCCCTGCCTTTCTCTGAACCTCCCCTGTTTGTGCTCTCTTTCTCCCTCAAAACAAATAAATAAGCATTAAAAAGAATTTTAAAACATAATACAATAATAGTAGAGAACTTTAACCATACCCCACCCCCCCATATCAAAGGACAGATGATCTAAGCAGAAAATCAACAAGGAAACAATGGGATTGAGTGACACAGTGGACCAGATGCACTTAACAGTGGTACTCAGAACATTCCATTCTAAAGCAGAAGAATACACATTCTTTTCAAGTGCACATGGGGCATTCACCAGACTCAATCACATACTATGTCAAAAATCAGTCCTCCACAAGTAAAAAAAGATTGAGATCATATCATCCATCTTTTCTGACCACAATGCTGTGAAACTTGAAGTCAACAATAAGAAATAAATTATAAAGACTACAAATATGTGGAGATTAAAGAACATGCTACTAAATGAATAGATCAACCAGTAAATCAAAGGAGAAATTTAAAAAATACATTGAAACAAATGAAAATGAAAACACAAAATCCTTGAGATGCAGCAAAGGCAGTCATAAGAGGAAAATACATTACAATACAGTACTATATCAAGAAACAAGAAAAATCTCAAAGAAACAATGTAATCTTATACCTACTGGAGCTATAAAAAATAAAAGCAAACAAAACCCAAAATAAGCAAAAGGAAGGAAATAAGAGATAAGCGATATAAAGACCAAACAAACATAAAAACAATAGAACAAATCAATGAACCAGGAGCTGGATCTTTGAAAAATCAAACTTATCAAAAAGAAAAGAGAAATTATCAAAATAATAAAAATGTATAAAATCATAAATAAGAGAGCAGAAATAACTACTAACACCACAAAAATATAACCAATTATGACAATTTTATGAAAAATGATATACCAACATTGGAGAACCAAGAAGAAACTGATAAATATCTCGAAAGATTTAAACTACCAAAAGTGAAATAAGAAAGAAATAGGGAACTTTAAGAGAGAGATAACCAACAAAGAAATTGAGTCAGTGATCAAAAATCTCTCAAAAAACAAAAGTCCAAAGCCAGATGGCTTCACCAGGTAATTCTACCAAACCTTTAAAGAAGACTTAATAACTATTCTTCTCAAAGTATTTAAAAAGTAGAAATGGAAGCAGACACTTCTCCAAAGAGGACATCCAGATGGCCAACAGACACATGAAACAATGCTCAGCATCCCTCCTTATCAGGGAAATACAAATCAAAACCACACTGAGATACCACCTCACACCAGTCAGAGTGGCTAAAATGAGCAAATCAGAGAACTCTAGATGCTGGCGAGGATGTGGAGAAACGGGCACCCTCCTACACTGTTGGTGGGAATGTAAACGGGTACAGCCCCTCTGGAAAACAGTGTGGAGGTTCCTCAGGAAACTAAC
>NW_024080989.1:1812368-1848618 GCF_003009895.1 Hyaena hyaena | reverse complement strand
GCATAGGAGCACATGTACCCCAATGTTCATAGCAGCACTCTCCACAATAGCTAAAACATGGAAAGAGCCTAAGTGTCCATCAACAGATGAATGGATCAAGAAGATGTGGTTTATCTATACCATGGAATACTACATGGCAATGAGAAACAATGAAATCTGGCCATGTGTAGCAACATGGATGGACCTTGAGGGTGTTATGCTGAGCGAAATAAGTCAGGGAGAGAAGGACAACTACCATATGTTTGCACGTATAGGAGGATTAGGAGGAACTTGACGGAGGAACAAGGGGGAGAAGAAGTGGGGAAATAGTGGGGGAGAGGGAGAGAGGCAAACCATGAGAGACCCTTGAATGCTGAGAAAAAACTGAGGACTGATGGGTGTGGGGGAGATGGGGGGTGATGGGCATGGAGGAGGGCACTTGTGGGGATGAGCACTTGATGTTATATGGAATCCAACTTGACAATAAACTGTTTGTAAAAAAAAAAAAAGAAGAAGAAGAAGAAGAAATGGAAGAAAAATTTCCAGTTTTATTCTATAAGGCCAGCATTACCTTGTTACCAAAAACTGACGAACTACAGGCCAGTATCCATGATGACAATGGATGCAAAAATTCTCACTAAAATACTAGCAAATTGAATCCAACAGTATATTAAAAGAATCATTCATCATGATCAAGTGAGATTTATTACTTTGTTTCAAAGGTGATTGAATATTTGCATGTCAATCAACATGATACACCACATTAATAAAAGAAGGGATAAGAACTACATAATCCTCTCAATGGAGGCAGAAAAAGCATCTGATAAAGCACAACATCCATTCATGGTAAAAAAAAAAAAAAAAAACCCTCAAGACTGTAGGGATACAGGGAATACAACAACACAATAAAAGCTATATACAAAAAACCCACAGCTAAAATCATCCTGAATGGAGAAAAACTGGAAGAAGACAGAGATGTCCACTCTTATCACTGTTATTTAACATAGTATTGGAAGTCCTAGTCTCAGCAATCAGACAACAAAAAGAAATAAAAGTCGTCCAAATAGGCAAGGAAGAAGTCAAACTTTCACTATTTGCAGATGACATAGTACTATAATAGAAAATCCAAAAGACTACTCCAAAAAATTACTAGAACTAATACACATATTCCATAAAGTTGCAGGATACAAAATCATTGTCCATAAATCTGTTGCCTTTCTATACACTAATAAAGAAGCAGCAGAAAGAGAAATCAAGGAATCAGTCCCATTTACCATTGCACCAAAAGGCATAAGATACCTAGAAATAAACTGAATCAGAGAGGTAAAAGATCTGTACTCTGAGAACTATAAAACAAAATGATGAAAGAAATTGAAGATGACACAAAGAAAAGAAAGATATTTTATGCTCATGGACTAAAACAACAAATATTGTTAAAATGTCACAGAGCTAAAACAAACAATCCTAAAATTTATAAGAAATCACAGAAGACCCCGAATAGCCAATGCAACTTTGAAAGCAAAAAGTAAATCTAGAGGCATCACAATTCCAGATTTGTAGATATATTACAAAGCTATAATGATCAAGACAGTATGGTACCTGTACAAAAACAGACACGTAGATCAATGGAACAGAATAGAAAACCCAGAAATAGACCCACAACTCTTGGTCAAATAATCTTCATCAAAGCAGGAAAGAATATCCAATGGAAATAAAAGATAATCTTTTCAACAAATGATGTTGGGAAAACTGGACAGCAATGTGCAGAAGAATGAAACTGAACCACTTTATTATACCATATAAAAAAATAAATTCAAACTGGATGAAAGACCTAAATGTGGAACTGGGTTCCATTAAAATCCTGGAGGAGAGCACAAGCAGTAACCTCTTTGACATGCGCCATGGCAACTTCTTCCTAGCTATGTCTCCTGAGACCAGGGAAATGAAGCATAAACTATTGAGACTTTATCAAAATAAAAATCTTCTGCACAGCAAAGGAAACAATCAACAAAACTAAAAGGCAACTTACAAAATTGGAGAAGATATTTACAAATGAAATATCTTGTTGTTATCCAAATCTATTAATAATTTACATAAAACTCAATACCCAAAAAGCAAATAATCCAGTTAAAAATGGGTAAAATACATGAATATACACCTTTGCAAAGAAGACATGCAGATGGCTAACAGACATATGAAAAGATGCTCAACATCACTCATCATCAGGGAAATAGAAAGGAAAACTACAATGAGATATCACTTCACACCAGTCAGAATAACTAAAATTAACAACGTAGGAAACAGCCAGTGTTGGTGAGGATATGGAGAAAGGGAAACCCTCTTAAACTATTGATGGGAATGCAAAATGGTACAGCCACTCTGGAAAATAATATACAGATTCCTCAAAAAGTTAAAAATAGAGGTACCTTTTGATCCAATAATTGCATTACTGGGTTTTTACCCGAAGGATACAAAACTACTGTTTTGAAGGGATATGTACACCTGAAAGTCTATAGCAGCATTATCAACAATAGCCAAGTTATGGGAAGAGCCCAAATGTCCATAGACTGATGAATGGATAAAAATTTTGTGAAACACACACACACCACATATATACACAATGGAATATTACTCAGCCATAAAAAAGAAAGAAATGTTGCCATTTGCAATGACATGGATGGCACTAGAGAGTATTATGCTGAGCAAAGTAAGTCAGAGAGAGACAAAATATCATATGATTTCACTCATATGCAGAAGTTCAGAAACAAAACAACAGGGAAAGAAAGAGAGGAAAATGGAGAAACAGATTTTTATTTATAGATAAAGAAAACAAAGTGAGGGTTAACAGAGGGGAAAGTGGGTGGGGGGATAGGTTAAATAGGTGATAGGGATTAAATAGGCAGTTGTAATAAATACTCAGTGTTGTATGTAAGTGTAGAATCACTAAATTGCACACCTGAAACTAATATTACACTATATGTTAACTAACTGGAATTTAGATAAAACCTTGAAAAGAAAAAGAGGTTTAAAAATGATCAATGTTGGAGGCACCTGGGAGTGTAAGTCAGTTGAACATCTGACTTCAGCTGAGGTCATGATCTCATTGTGAGTTTAAGCTACACATCAGGCTCTCTGCTGTCAATGCAGAGCCCACTTCAGATCCTGTCTACCTCTGTCTGCCCCTCCCCTGCTCTCTTTTCTCTCTCTCTCTCTCAAAATAAATACACTTAAAAAAAAAAAATGTTTGTTAATTCTTTAAATATTTGGTAAAAATGACTAGTGAATCTATCTGGTCCTGGACTTCACTGATTCAATCTCCATATTTGTTATGGGTCTGTTTAGACTCTCTATGTCTTCATGATTTAACTTTGGTTGGTTGTATGTTTCTAGGAATTTATTCATTTCTTAGATTATCTACTTTATTTAGTAGTGTCATGATCTTTATTGTTTCTGTGGCAACAGCTGTAATGCTTCTTTTTTGATTTCAAATTTTATTTATTTGTGCCTTCTTTTTCATTCCTATTCAGTCTGAGACTTTGTCAATTTTGTTTTCATAAAAGAAACTCTCTTTTCTTAGTTTTGTTGACTTTTTCCTAATATTTTTCTTTTTTCTATTTTATTTTTCTTCTAATCTTTATTTTCTTCCTTTTGCTAAATTTTGGCTTGCTTTGTTCATTTTTTTTTCTTTCTTTCCTTTTGCTTTGTGAGGTATAAAGTTATGTTGTTCAGTTTATTTAAAATTTTTTTTTAATGTTTATTCATTTTTTGAGAGACAGAGCACAAGCAGGGGAGGGGCAGAGAGAGAGGAAGACACAGAATCCCAAGCAGGCTCCAGGCTCTGAGCTGTCAGCACAGAGCCCAACACGGGGCTCAGACTCACAGAACATGAGATCATGACCTGAGCTGAAGTTGAGGCTCAACTGACTGAGCCACCCACACACCCTATTTTATTTTTTAAAATGGGTTTCTCTCTATATTTCCCTGTTAGTAACACTTTAGCTGAATTCTATAAATTTTGGTATGCTGTTTTCAATTTCATTTGTCTCAGGATATTTTCTAATTTCTTTTATATTTCCTCTTTGATCGGACTGTTTATGAGTATGTTGCTGATTCCCCATTTTTGTGAAAGTTTCTGTTCTTCTCCTGCTATTGATTTCTAGTTTCATTCTACTATTTCCTTTTCTGGGGGAAGCTAAGAGCTGGAATTTTCTTCTATTCAATCTCTGCTGAAGAGGAGAAGAGCTATGGTGTTTATATGCCCAAACTGCTGTCTGGTTTCTATTCCAGCCTGCTAGACTATGTGGACCCCTCTGAGCTCCAGGATTATCAGGACAAGGTCAGCTCCCTGATGAGGCCCCTTGGAAAAATTGGCTGACTAGATGTGTAAACCTGCTAAAAGCCGGGAACTAGGGTGTTTCTTTTTGTATGGCACTGTGCTAGGCTACAGGACTCTTATAAGAAAGGACATTACAATTCTCTTTGGCAGTTTATGTGACTGATTTGATGGTCACCTAGAGTGCAGGAGTCTTTTATTTGGTTTCTGGATTTTTCATAGAGAAATTTGTCCATGAGTGTTTGCATAATTGGTGTAATCATGGAAGAAGGGATGATCCGGGTCTTGCTACTCTGTCATCTTGCTGATGTCACTCCCAATACCCCTTTTAAAATGTTGGTGCCTGGGTGACTCAGTTGGCTGAGCATCTGACTTCAGCTCAGGTCATGAATTTGTTGTTCATGAGTTCAAGCCCTGTGCCAGGCTCTGTGTTGAGTTGACTGCTTCAGATTCTGTCTTCCTCTCTTTCTGCCCCCCCCCCGCCTCATGCTCTGTCTCTCTCTGTGTGTATCTGAAAAATAAATAAACATTAAAACATTAAAATATTAAAATATTTAGAGTAAATTTTAAAAATCATCCAGTTTATGAGACCCTTTTTTACCTATATACATTATCATTGCTTACTTAGTGCTTTCTGTTTATAATAACAATTGATCTCCACAGATTCTCCGACTCCAGTCTGAATAGCAAGACTATCTCACCATACATGTGTATAGTAAGATAATATGCATCTTAATACCTGTTATTTCAGACAGACTTGCAAATGGTTTGTATTTTAACATGCTGTTCCTGTTCATAGCCTCAGTTTATAGAAATGGTTTCTAATTCTAGCAGCATTGAATTGCAAAGTTCAATACTTGAGGCTCTGTCTCTGTGTTAAATAACTTATTGTATGTTGATAGCTCATGATTTCCAAAGTAAGACACCAACATATTTGCCAGTAGTTAGTTGTTCCCCACCTCAAAATCCTAAAATTGGCAGCACCTATCTAATGAAAATGTGTCTTTAAAAGGAGGACACAATGTATCTGTTCAATTCACTATGTATATACACAGGGTTGGCAGGAAGATAAAAGTACAAATGGGAAATCCCTGAAAGCTTTGATGAGTTATAGCTGGAAGGCTTGGCAACATTTTACATTTTTAGGAATTAGATTTTGATATTCTTTGTGTGAAAACAGTGGGCTCTGAATGACTTTCCTATCTTTCTAAGAAGGGAGTTCTCTGTTATCTCAATTGAATTTTTAGTGACCATAGTTTGGAAAGAATTAATGTTCTGAAGAGCTCTGATGAGATCCATAGTATTGTTCTTTTATTTCCCCTTTTGGCTATAATCTTTAAGAAAGTTGTCTTAAAGTCAATTTAAAGTTCATCAAAGACAGCAAACAAATATAGACATACTGTCACATAGTGTGTGACATTTAAAGAGGTAATATCATGGTAACATAAGGGGCAATTAGAATACATGCATTAAAATGGGGCAAAGAATTGACTGTGGGCAAAATATATTATGCAACACAATAACCAAGGAATTTTGACAATTTTAAACAACAGTTGAAGTATAAAATAGCTTCAAGAGTAAAAATGAACAAATTCTGCTTAGCATAAAACAAAAACAACCAGAGACAAATAGCTTTCTTTGAAATAATCCTAGGTGGTTTTAGTATAATTTTGCCTGGCAAAAGGAAGTGTCGTGACTTCCAAGGTCTTTTTGAACCTTCCTATTTTATCACTCTGATTTTCTTTTTTCAAGGGCACAACATATATTTTGAAGGACTTGGCTATAAAATGTGCTTTACATCTATGCACTTAATCTTTTTCTTTGTCTGACATGGTTCAGTTATACAAGTGATAATGCCCCTGCAGAGCTGGCATGCTGCTTGATTTTCTCTCTAATCCACAGTTGAGTGTGTATTTGGAAAAATACTGTGGTTGACAAAGCTAGAACAAAAGTATAAAGGCAAGTGTAAGCATTTTTTTTGAGATAACAATATTATACTTCTATAATAGTCCTACATCACAGGTAGGTGCGATTCTGTAGTTTATTATTTATTTTAAATATCTTAAAATTTATTTAATTTTTAAAATTTATCTAATTAAATAAAATTTAAAATATTAGGGATGCATTTATATAGTTTTTCCTGACATCCATTTTGAAGCCAAATTAAAAAAAAAAACTGGACTTTCTCAAGGAAAATTAAAGTGGATAATATTCAGAAAGATTGTCAGAGAGTACGAATTTCTTCAACAAATTTTTAAAACCTTGCTTAAAGCGTTCACTCAATAAAATGCATATAAATGAAAGTAGTTGTCTTTTCAAAAGCTTCTAATCTTTGTTTTCCCATACAGAAAAGTTGAATGGTATTTGCTTACTAAGATTTCTGGGAAGGGGCACCTGGGTGGCTCAGTTAATTGAGCGTCCAGCTTCAGCTCAGGTCATGATCTCGTTGTTTGTGGGTTTGAGCCCTGCATTGGGCTCTGTGCTGACAGCTCAGAGCCTGGAGCCTGTTTCGGATTCTGTGTCTTCCTCTCTCTCTCTCTGTCTCTCTGCCCCTTCCCCTACTCGCACTCTTGTCTGTCTCTCTCAAAAATAGATAAACATTAAAAAAAAGATTTCTGTTGCTGAGGCATAGGAGCACATGTACCCCAATGTTCATAGCAGCACTCTCCACAATAGCTAAAACATGGAAAGAGCCTAAGTGTCCATCAACAGACGAATGGATCAAGAAGATGTGGTTTATCTATACCATGGAATACTACATGGCAGTGAGAAACAATGAAATCTGGCCATGTGTAGCAACATGGATGGACCTTGAGGGTGTTATGCTGAGCGAAATCAGTCAGGCAGAGAAGGACAAGTATCATATGTTTGCACGTATAGGAGGATTAGGAGGAACTTGACGGAGGAACAAGGGGGAGAAGAAGGGCGGAAATGGTGGGGGAAAGGGAGAGAGGCAAACCATGAGAGACTCTTGAATGCTGACAAAAACTGAGGACTGATGGATGTGGGGGGGGAGGGGGGGATGGGCATGGAGGAGGGCACTTTGGGGATGAGCACTGGGTGTTATGTGGAAACTAATTTGACAATAAACTATTTGTAAAAAAAAAAAAAGATTTCTGTGAAAATTTATGAAGAATGTAACAGAACCAATACATGTCTTTCTATTTTCTTTCAATAAATATAAGGTATATGAAAGATATACTGTTTGTCTAAACATTACTCTTTTAGAGACATATAATGATAGTTTCTGAAGCAGTAATGTCCATCGGAGACACACTGAGAATGTCTATTCATATTTTTCCCCCAGGGCCTAAGAAAGTGTTTGGTGTATAAGAGACATTGAATAAATAGTCAATTATCCAAACAGCAAATGTTTAAAATAGTCAAAATATATTTAAATATATTTAAATGAAAAAAATGATCTTATATTATAAAGTGAATGTACAAAATAAATATAAAATAGATCTGACACAAACTAATTGCAAATATAATTAATTGTATGTTTTCTTTCATATATATATTTTTTAATTTATAAGTTCTTCTGGGGGAAACAGATTGAATTTGCCAAAGAAAATTAACTGTATTATGTATATTTCTTCTTGATCAGTTTTTAAATCATTCTCTTTGCTCTCTAGGGAAGATAGTGGAGTAAAGAAGGATTCCAGACTCTGTCTCCCTCCATTCCTAGTAAAATAAATCATCACCATTTGGACAAAATAAAACCTGTATCAAACAAAATAAATTTAAGGACTAAGTGAGCAGCTTGTGAGAAATCAAAGATAAAACTTTGGGAGTAGGAAATATTACATGTCACCTGGTAATCAGCATTATCAAGAAAGCCGGCCAGATCTTGCTATATTCTAGGCTTATTAGCCAAATTCAGTGTGACAAATGGAGTTGGGTATTTTAAGCAGAGAGAGATTTAATACAAGAAATAGAAATTTTTCAAGGACTAAAATAATAGGAGTTGGGACTAACAGTGGATTTATTTTGTTCAGACATTACCATAGATACAATTTAAGTATCTAGCAATCATTATTACTGGTACATATCCACCCTTACAACCACTTCAAAGCTTTCTCAACGTTCCAGTAACCACAAGATGGATCACTGGGGCTGGTCTCCGCCCCTCTCTTCAATGGAACTCCAATTGGGTCTATCATTGGGATCTTGCTGTCTAGCAGAAATAGCAGCAGGATTATGCCTTTAACTCCAAAGATGAGGGCCAGAGAGCATGATTACATTTAATTTGCCTACCTAATCCCATTTACAAGGAATATGGAAAATGAGGGGATTTGTTTGGTTGGTTGGTTGGGTTTTTTTGTTTTGTTTGTTTGTTTCCTGTTTGTTTGTTTGTTTGTTTGCTTTCTAGCTACTACAATTCCATAAGGCACCTAAAAGAAGGATGGGATGGATACTGACTGCCAACTGAAGATATTCAGAGCTCCATGGTATGGTGTTAATTGGAGAATAAACTGAAAAATGCTGGAGTGTGATATTCCCTTGCCTGGGTAGAGTGGTGATTGATAGAGCATTTGAAGTAACTCCATAGAGACAACAGAGTCATATTCCCTAAAAAGGATTGCCTTCAATCAAGCCAAGGTCTTTTTCTTTCTCACTTCCACAAATTAAGCTATTAAAAAATAGCCCAATCCCATATGCTAAAGCTTCATAATTAATACACAAAAGTTGCATTGTCCTAAAAATTAATCTTCTAAAAGGTAGATATATTATCTAGGAGTATTCACTCATAATATATCTGAATAAATAGAAAATATAAACAGATAAGTCATTTTAACCATAAATAAGATGAAAAGAATGGCGTGATAGCTATCCATATAATACTATATATTCCCATCCTCACCTCTTCAAACAAAAAAGGAACATTTAGGTCTTTAATCTATTTTGAGTTTGCTTTTGTGTATGGTGTAAAAAAAGTAGTCCAGTTTTATCCTTTTGCATTTAGCTGTCCAGTTTTCTCAGCACCGCTTATTTAGAAGGCTGACTTTTCCCCATTGTCATTTTTGTTATCTTTGCTCATGATTAATTGACCATATAACTCTAGGTTTGTTTCTGGATTCTCAATTCTACTGCATTTGATTTATGTGTCTATGTTTGTGCCAGCACCATACTGTTTTGACTACTATATCTTTGTAAAAAAGTTTAATATATGGAATACCTCCAACTTTGTTCTTTTTCAAGATTGCCTTTGTTCTCTGGGGTCTTTGTGGTTCCATGTGAATTTTAAGATTTTTAGTTCTAGTTCTATCTAGAGGTTAGTTCTAGAAAAATACTATTGGCATTTTGATAGGGATTGCATTAATTCTGTAGATTGCTTTAGGTAGTATAAATATTTTAACAATGTTAAGTCTTCCAATCCATAAGCATGGCATATCTTTCTTTTTATTTGTGATATCTTTGATTTTCTTCATTAATGTCTTATAGCTTTCAGAGTATAGATCTTTCACCTCTTTGACTAAATTCATTTCTAGGTATTTTATTCTTTTTGATACAATTATAAATGAGATTGTTTTCTTTATTCCCTTTGATGCTATTTCATTAAAGTGTATATAAACAACATATTTGTGTACATTAAGTTTGTATCTTGCAGCTATATTAAATTCATTTATTAATTCTAAGCTTTATGGTGAAGTCATTAGGATTTTCTATACATAATATCATGTTATCTGCAAGTAGCACCGTTTTATTTCCTCTGTGTCAGTTTGGATGTCTATTTTTCTTTTTCTTGTCTGATTACTATTGCTAGGACTTCCAAAACTATGTTGAATAAAAGTAGGCTTGTTTCTGATCTTAGGGTAAAGTCATTCAGCTTTTTACCACTGAGTATGATGTTAGCTGTGGGTTTGTCCTATTTGGTCATTTTTATGTTAAGGTATGTTCCCTCTAAGCACACTATGTTGAGAATTTATTATCACAAATGGATGTTGAATTTTTTCAAGTGCTTTTTCTGCATCTATTGAGATAATCATGTGATTTTTTTTTTAAAGTTTTTAATGTATTTATTTCTGAGAGAGAGACAGCATGAGCAGGGGAGGGTCAGAGAGAGAGGGAGACACAGAATCGGAAACAGGCTCTAGGCTCTGAGCTGGCTGTCAACACAGAGCCTGACACGGGTCTCAAACCCACAAACCATGAGATCATGACCGGAGCTGAAGTCGGACGCTTAACCGACTGTGCCATCCAGGAGCCTCGAGATAATTGTATGATTTTTAACCTTAACTTTGTTAACATAGCATATTACATTGATTTGCATATTTGACCATCTTTGCATTTTGGAATAAATCCCACTTGTTTGTGGTGAATGAATGCTTTAATGTATTTTTAATTCAGTTTTCTAATATTTTGTTGATGATATTCGCATCTGTCCTCATCAGAGATATTGGTCTGTAATTTTCTTTCTTCTTGTTTGTTTTATTTGTTTGTTTTTGGCAGTATCTTTGTCTGGTTTTGGTATCAGGGTAATGGTGGTCTCATAGAATGAATTTGGAAGCATTTGTTCCTTTTCTATTGTTTGAAATAGTTTGAAAGGATTGGTATTAACTCTTCTTTAAATGTTTCCTTAGAACTTACCTGTGACGTCATCTGGTCTTGGACTTTTGTTTTTTGGGAGTTTTTGATTACTCATTCAATTTTGTTTTTACTAATTGGTCTTGATATAAGAGCTAAAAGGATAAAACTCCCAAAGAAAACACAGACAGTAATCTTCAAGAAATCAAACTTAGCAATATTTTTGGGGGGTCTCCATGCAAGAGAAACAAAACCAAAACTAAACAACTAGGATGACATTAAACTAAAAGGTTTTGGTTAGGTATTTACCCTAGGAAAATTAAAACACTAATTCAAAAAGTTATATGCACTTTATGTTTATTGCAGCATTGTTTACAATAGCCAAAATATGTAAGCAAGCTAAGTGTTTATCAGGAGAAGAATAAAGCAGTTGTGGTATACATACACAATGGAGTATTACTCAGCCATAAAAAAGAATGAAACTTGGCTTTCACAAGAAGATGGATGGATATAGACGGTAGTATGCAAAGTGAAATAAGTCAGAAAAAGACAAATACCATGATATCACTGATATGTGGAATCTATAAAAAACCATAACAAATGAACAAACAGGAGAAACAGATTCATAAATATAGAAAACAAACTAGTGGTTGCCAGAAGGAAGGGAAGAGGACTAGATAAACTAGGTGAAGTGGATGAAGAGTTACAGAATTACTAATGAAAGAGGAAAAATAATAATACTACAGAAACACAAGTAGTAACAGAATAATATGAAAACCTGAATGCCAACAAATTGGACAGCTTAAAAAATGAATAACTTCCTAGAAGCACATAACCTATCAAAACTAAAGCAGGAAGAAATGGAAATTTTTATCAGACCAATTACCAGCAATGAAATTAAATTAATAGTTAAAAAACTCCCAAGAAGCAAAAGCCCAGGACCAGACAGCTTCACAGGAGAATTTTAACAAAAATTTAAAGAGTTAATATCTATTCTTCTGAATCTATTAAAAAAAATACAACAAGAAGGAAGGTTTGACTCAGGATTATCACAAGCCTTCAATTTGTAAACAGCAACAACAGCAACAAATAAAAACAAGAACTACAACAACAATAAAACAAATCTAAAACCCCCACAATATCTGCAAAGTGCAGTAAAACAAGGTCTGCTTGTATTGAGTCTTTTTCTCCATAACCATAGACTATCTCTCCACTTATCTAGTTCTTCCTTGATTCTATTCGTCACTATTTTATAGTTGTCTTCATATACATCTAATACATATTTGTTAGATTTATACATACAAGTTTTATTTTTGGTATGCTAATGTAAATGGTATTCTGTTTTAAATTTTGAATTGTATTTGTTCATTGATTATATACATGAAAACAATTGACTTTTGTATATTAACCTTATATCCTGCAAATTTGCTTTAATTTTTATTTTATTTCATTTTTTCATCATGGTAAGTGTACTCTTTAATCCCCATCCCTTATTTCACCCATCCCCCCCACCTATTTCCCGTATGGTAACCATATATAGTTAAATTAAATTCCTTATATGAGTGAGATCATATGGTATTTATCTTTCTCTGGCTAATTTTGCTTAGAATTATATTCTCTAGCTCCATCCATGTTGTTTGAAATGACAAGATTTCATTCTTTTATGGTTGAATAATCCATTCTGTATGTCTTTGTGTAGATAGATGATAGATGATAGGTAGATATAGACAGATGATAGATAGATAGATAGATAGATAGATAGATAGATAGATAGATAGATAGGGAAAATTTTCCCTAAATGGATATGGATTTCCATTTATCCGTAGACGGATACTGGGCTTCTTCCATAGTTTGGCCATTGTAAATAATACTGCTATAAACATAGGGATGCATGTATCCCTTTGAATTAGTGTTTTTGTATTTTTTTTTGTTACATTCCCTGTAGTGCCATTATTGGATCATAGGTAGTTTTGTTTTTACCTTTTTGAAGAACCTCCATACTCTTTTACACAATGGCTTCATTAGTTCACATTTCCACCAACAGTGCAAGCGGGTTCCTTTCTCTCTATATCCTCACCAACACTTGTTTCTTGAGTTTTTTTATTTTAGCCATTCTGACAGGTATAAGGTGCTATTTCATGTGCTTTTGTTTGCATTTCCCTGATGATGAGTGATGTTGAGTATCTTTTCATGTGTCTTTTGGCCATCTGGATGTCTTCTTTGGGGAATAAATGTCTTCTCATTTTTAAATGGATTATTTGCATTTTGGTTGTTGAGTTTTTGTGAGTTCTTTATATATTTTGAATAGTAAACTTTTATTGGATATGTCATTTGCAAATATCTTCTCCCATTCTGTAGGTTGCCTTTTAGTTTTGTTCACTGTTTACTTTGCTGCACAGAAGCTTTTTATTTTGATGTAGTCCCAACAGACATGAGAGGCATTATTGCCTGTGCTCTCTTCTATGATTTTTATGGTTTCACTTCCTATTTAGATCTTTAATCCATTTTGAATTTACTTTTGTGTATGGTGTAAGAAAGTAAGTCTATAAGGAAAATATCATATAGCATATAGCTTACCAATTTTCCCAGCATCATTTGTTGATAAGACTGTCTTTTTCCTATTGCATATTCTTGCTTCCTTTGTCAAAAATTAATTTACCATATAATTGTGAGTTTAATTACTGGGTTTTCTCTTCTATTCTATTGATCTATGTCTCTATTTATATACCAGTACCATACTGGTTTCTTTATGTTTTATTATTTATTTTTGAGACAGAGACAGAGCATGAGCAGGAGAAGAGCACAGAGAGTTGGAGACACATAATCCAAAGCAGACTGCAGGCTCTGACACACATGTGCTGACACACAAACTGCGAGATCATGACCTGAGTCAAAGTCAGCTGTTTAACTGACTGAGTTACCCCGGGGCCCCATACTGTTTTAATCATTATAGATTTGTGATATAACTTGAGGGCTGGAATTGTGATGCATCCAGTGTTGTTTTGTTTTGTTTTCAAGATCATTTGGATATTTAAGGTCTTTGTCGTTCCATACATATTTTAGGATTGTTTGTTCTAGTTCTGTGGAAAATGCTGTTGGTATTTTGACAGGGGTTGCATTAAATGTGTAAATTGCTTTGGGTAGTATAGGGCTTTTAACAATCCATCAGCCTGAAATATTTTTCCATTTCTTAGCATAATTTCAATTTTCTTTTATAAGTATCTTATAGTTTTCAGAGTACAGGTCATTTACCTCTTTGGTTTAATTTTATTCTCAGATATTTTATTGTTTTTGGTGCAATTGTAAGTAGGGTTATTTTCTTTTTTCTTAATTTCTCTTTCTCCTCCTTCATTATTAGTGTATATAAATACAAAATTCTTCCATATATTGATTTTGTATCCTATGACTTTACTGAATTAATTTATCAGTCCTAGTGTTTTTTTGGTGAAGTCTTTAGTTTTCTCTATATAGTACCATGTTATCTGCAAATAGTGAGAGTTTTACTTCTTCTTTCACAATTTAGATGCCTTTTAATCCTTTATGTTTTCTAATTGCTGTGTCTAAGCTTCCAGGATAAGTTGAGTAAAAGTGGTATGAGTGTACATCCTTGCCTTGTGCTTGAGCTTAGGGGAAGAGCTGTTAGTTTTTCAACTTTGAGTATGATGCTAGCTGTTGGCTTTTCATATAAGACCTTTATTATGTTGAAGTATGTTCCCTCTAGACCTACTTTGAAGAGTGTTTTTATCATGATGGATGCTACTATACTTTGTTGAATGCTTTTCCTGCATCTGTTAAAATGATCATATGTTTTTTATATTTTTCTTATTGATGTCATGTATCACATTGATTATTTTGCTAATTGAGCCACTCTTGCAACCCAAGAGTAAATCCCACTTGATAGTGGTGAATGATTTTTTAATTGTATTATTGGATTCGGTTTGCTAGCATTTTATTGAGGATTTTACATCTATATTCATCAGGAATTATTGGCCTACAGTTCACTTTTTTAGTGGTGTCCTTATCTGGTTTTGGTATCATTGTGATATTGGCTTCATGGAATGAATTTGGAAGTTTTCCTTCCTTTTCTATTTTTTTGGACTAGTTTGAGAAGAATAGAAAATAACTTTTTTTAAAATGTTAAAATTCTCCTGTGGTCCTAGTAAGTGATTTGGTCCTAGTCATTTGTTAGTTCAAAGTTTTTTTGGTTATTGATTCAAATTCATTGCAGGTAATTGGTCTGAACAAATCTTCCATTTCTTCCTGCTTTAGTTTTGATGGATTGTTTCTAGGAAATTGTTCATTTCTTCTAAGCTGTCCAATTTGTTGGCATTTAGGTTTCCATAATATTCTTTGCCTTTCTGTTGTGTTGGTTATTATTTCTCTTTCATTAGTGATTTTATTGGGTCCTCTTTCTCACACTTTCTGCAATCTCTCTTTTTTTGTTGAGTCTGGGTACAGGTTTATTGATTATTTTGATCTTTTCAAAGAACCTGCTCTTGGTTTCATTCATCTATTCTATTGTTTTTTAGTTTTTATATCATTTATTTCTGTTTTAAAATTATTTCCTTTCTATTGCTGGGTTTGGGTTATATTTGTTCTTTTGCTAGCTTCCTTAGCTGTAAAGTTGGGTTATTTATTTGAGATTTTTCTTCTTATTGAGTTAGGCCTGTATTGCTATAGACCACCCTTTTAGAACCACTTTAGGTGCATCCCAAAGTTTTTAGACCATTGAGTTTTCATTTTTATTTATTTCCTTGTAATTTTTAACTTCTTCTTTGATTTCTTGGCTAAGTCTTTTATTGTTTAGTAGCCTGTTAATTTTCCTCCATGTATTTGTGCTCTTTCCATATTTTTTCATATCATTGATTCACATTTTCATAGTGTTGTGGTGAGAAAAGATAAATGGTATGATTGATATTTTGAATTTGTTGAGCCTTGTTTGTTTGCCTAATATGTGATTTATTCTGACGAATGTACTGCGCAAACTTGAAAATAATGTGCATCCTGCTGTTTTAGGATGGAATGCTCTAAATGTGTCTTTAATGCCATCTGGTCCAGTATGCCATTCAAAGTCACCCTTGCCTTGTTTATTTTTTTATCTTCCACTGATGTCAGTGTATATTAATGTCCCCTACTATTATTGTGTTATGATTGATTAGTTCCTTTATGTTTGTTATTAACTGCTTTATGTATTTGAGTGCTCTGATATTGGTTGCATAAATATTTACAGTTGTTATATCCTCTTGTTGCATTGTCCCCTTTATTGCTATATTGTGTCCTTCTCTGTCTCTTGTTACAGTTTTGTTTTAAAAGTGTATTCTGTTCAATGTAAGTATTGCTACTCCTGCTTTCTTTTGACATGTTCATGATAAATATTTCTTCATCCCTCGCTTTCAACCTGCAGGTGTCTTTAGATCTAAAATTATTCCCTGGAGGCAACACAAAGATGAGACTTATTTCTTTCCCCTCCCCCATCTATTTTGTCATTCTGTCTTTTTATTGGAGCATTTAGTCCATTTATATTCAAAGTAATTATGGATAGATATATATTTATTGTCATTTTGTTTCTTAAATTGTTGTTTTGTTGTTTTCTTAGATTTTTTCTGATCTTTTGTTCTCTTGCTGTCTTTCATGTTTGTTGTTTCTTTAGTGAAATACTTGGATTCCTTTTTCTTTATTCTTTGCATATATATTAGTGATTTTTGATTTGCGGTTACCATTAAGCTAGTATGAAATATTTTTTGTATATTAGATTGATCGTTGCTAAGTTTTAACTCATTCTTTACCACTACCCACACATACACACATTTTAGGTGTATGGTATTTATATTTTATATCCTTTTATTTTTTTAATCCCTTAACTGATTTTTACAGAAATATTTTACTGCTTTTGTGGTTTTTACTTTCCATAGTCTCACTTAAGACCTTTACTTCCCACTCAAAGAATCCTTTTTTACATTTCTTGTAGGGCTGATTTAGTGGTCAAGAACTCCTTTCACTTTTGCTTGTTTGGAAAACTATTTCTTCTTCTATTTTGGGTAGAGTATTCTTGAAGGCAGATTTTTCCCATTCAGCCCTTTGAATATATCATGCCACAATCTTCTGACTTGCAAAGTTTCTGCTGAAAATCTACTATAGCTTATGGAGCTTCCTTTCTATGTAGCTGTCTTCTTTTCTCTTGCTGCTTAAAAAATGTTTCTTTCACTACTTTTTGACATGCATCTTGGAGTGGGCCTTCTTGGGTTGAATTTGTGGAGGTACAGCCTTTGTGCCTCCTGGATCCAAATATCTGTTTCCTTCCCAGTTAGGGAACTTTATAGTTGTTATTTCTTCAAATAAATTTTCTCTCCCCTTTTCTCTCTTATCTTTTCCTGAGATCCCTACAATGCAATTTGTTAAATTTATTCTTAAATAATCTCTACACCCATGTGAGGCTTGAACTCCCAACCCCAAGATCAAGAGTCACATGCTTTACTGACAAGTGCCCCATATAATGCAATTCTTATACACTTGATGAAGTCATTGAGTTTCCTAAGTCTATTCTCAATTTGACTAATTTTCTTTCCTCAGCTTTGCTTAGCTTGGTTACTTTTCATTATTCCAGGTCATTAATTCATTCATTTGCTTCATCAAGCCTGTTATTCATTCAATCAAGTGTATTTTTAATTTCATTTATTGAATTCTTCATCTATGATTGGTCCCTCTTTTTTCCTCTATGTTAAGGGTTTCACTAATTTCTTTCCACTCTTTTCTCAAGTCCAGTGAGTATCTTTATGATCATTACTTTAAATTCTCTATCGTGCACATTACTTATTTGTATTTTACTTAGGTCTCTTGCTTTGGTTTGGTCCTGTTCTTTCAACGGGGAATATTTATCCGTCTCCTCAGTCTATCTGTTTGTGTCTGCTTCTCTACGTCAAGAAGGCCAGTTACTTCTCTTGCTCTTAATGATAAAGCTTTATGAAGAAGAAATCCTGTAGTGCCCTGCAGTGCAGTGTCCCTTATTCCCAGAGCATGACACTTCAGGGAGTATCTCCTACCTGTGTTTTGTGTGCTCTGCTATTGAGTCTCACCCTTTTTTTCTTCATTCTAGATGTTTGCTGAAGCTTTCTTTGTCTATTGTTGGTAGTGTTTGGTCCCTACAAGGGTTGGGTGCATTTTAACAGGTATGAATTGGTCTGCTTGTAAGATGAGGCCTTCTCTTACTACCACCAGAAATTTGGTCCCACAAAATAGGTGGGTCAGGAGATCTGTTGGCAGTCTTTGCATTGGTCTTCCTGGGGAGTGGGCCCACAGTGCCAGGACTAAGATGAGCATGACCCCCCAAAGCATGAGGATGAAGGTGGGCCTTGGTGTAAGCAAGTTAGGTAATGAGTGTGAGTGCTGCAGTAGTTCCCACAGGTAGCCTCTGTTTATGCTGGCAGTGGAGGGAAATTGCACTTCCCAGCTCCTTTGTTTCAGGAGGTATTGTCCCATGATCCTGTATCTCTGGGCCACACTCTGAGATAGGCAAATCACTCTCCCTCCTGGCTGCCTCTGGTATTTTTCCAACTGCTGCTTCTAGGTTGTATTCAAATGAGCTGTTTCTCCTGCTGTCTCTTTAAGAGTAGGAATTTCACTTCCTAATGCCCTCTGGTCAATTCTTAAAATTCCAAGCTTAAGCCCCACTGGTTGTAAAAATTCATAAAATTCAGCCCTTCTCACTTTTAAAAGCAAATGTTCTGAGAATTTGTTCTCCCCATTTATGGACTTCCTTGTGTGAAGTCTGCTTTTTATCTTTCTCAGTACCACTGGTTCCTTCCCCACCATGGATAGCCAGTGTCCATTTTGATCCCAGAATTAATTTTTACCCTTCCCATCTTCCTCAATGTGGTCTCTTGTCCATCTTAGCTGTGGAGTTTATGCTCTCAGTCTTTGGGTCATTTTCTGCATTACTTACTCTGAATTGAATTTTATCTAGATGTATCAAATGAGACAAGGTGAGCTTAGGGTCCTCCTACTCCATCATCTTCCTAGCCAACCCCAAATTTGCTTTAATTTTTTATTAGCTCCAAGAATGTTTTTTGGGGGGAGAGATGGGGAAGGGGAAATCAATTATTATATTTTTCACAAGTCATGTTTTTCACCTACAAACAAAAAGTTTTATTTTTTCTTTCCTGGTCTGTGTCTTTTATTTACTTTCTTATGCCTTATTAACAAGATTTCCAGGGCAATGTTGAAATGTAGTGGTAAAAAGGGACATCTTTTCCTTGTTCCTGATCTTTGCAGAAAAGTTTTGAGTTTTGCACCATTAAGTATGATGTTAGCTGTAGGGTTTCAACATAATATACATATAATCAAGTTGAGGATGTTCCCCTCTATTCCCAGTTTACTGACGTTTTTATTATGAATGGGTGTTGAATTTTGTTAAGTACTTTTTCTGTGTCTATTGATATAATCATGTGATCTTTCTTAGTTTATTTATGTAAAGACTTATAATAACTGATTTTCATTTGTTGAGACAGCCTTGTACACATGGGATAAATCACATTTGGTCATAGTGTATACAACTGTTGAATTCAATTTGTTAGTATTTTGTTGAGAATTTTTACATCTTTGTTCATTAGATTTGTGGACTGTAGTTTCTTTAGTTGGAATTTCTTTGTCTGTTTTGATATTAGAGTAATGCTGTCCTCATAGAATCACTTGGGAAGTATTCCCTCTGCTTCTAACCTCAGAAAGAGATTGTAGAGAATTAGTATAATTTATTTCTTAAGCATTTGGTAGAATTTTCTGGTGAACCCATGTAGGCATGGTGCTTTTTTTTTACCTTACAATTTCCATCTTTCTACTTACATTGCCCATCTGTTCTTGAATGCTGTCTCTTTTACCCTCAGAAGTTGTAGTTGTTTTAAGTCCTTGGTCAGATAATTCTAATATATCAGCTGTGTCTGTTTCTGAGTCTTCGCTTATCTTTTCAAATTGCCTTTTGTGGTTTTTTTTCTGTAACGTGTATATTTTTCTATATAACCATATATTATGCACCAAGGAAAAGGAACTGCTATAAATAGGCCCTTAGTAATGAAAGTGTGAGGAGATGGAAGGTGTTCTATAGTCCTATGAGTCTATCTCAATCTATTGGTAAGCTTACGCTTCTGGACATCACAAGTATTTTTATTTATTTTTTCTTTCTCTTTAGATGGGAGAGGATGACTAGCATGAACTGAGTTTAGTATTTCCCTTCTCCCATTGTAAAAGTCAATTTTTCACTCAAATTGAGTTTTTCCCCCTACCCCAGATCAGTTAGGCTCTGTTAGGTCCCAGCAGATTAGGCTCTGGTTAACTAATTTTTCTTAAGGGCAAGCCTTGTTAAGAAAAAGAGTTATCTGGAATATTTCAAAATAGTTTCCTTTCCTTCCAACTGTAGGGAGCACAAAGGGATTTTTCTCTATTTACTAAAGGAAACTGACCAAGCTTCTTGAAGACAATATTGTGTGGGTCCTCCTATAACTGAGTCCTCCTGGAGTTTTTAACTGTCAGAGTTCTCCATACTGACTCTCCAGCAAATAGTCAATTACAACTCTGGTTTTCCTATTGTAGCTCTGGTTTCCACAAAAGTATCTGCTCCTGAGTCTCTGTACCAATAAAATGTTATTATCTGCATTAGCGTGTCTGCATCTCTGGTTTGGGGCCATGGTTTGCCCTGCATACTCACCTTTCTTATAGGCATTGGAAGAGTTGACTTTTCAGTCTGTTGAGCTTTTAACTTGTTAAAAGGTTGGAATGACTTCCAGGTTCCTTATGTGTGGAATTGTAAACTAGAAGTCTTTTAGTATTTTTCATAAATATTTTCATTAACATTAAAGACATCTTTAAGGAAATAAAATTTCTTCAAGTAAAAAAAATACTGTCTGATGTTTAGCAGTATCTTCCATTTTATTTCATTTTCATGATAAACTTTAAAAATCAATGTAAAGGGGCGCCTCGGTGGCTCAGTCGGTTGAATGTCTGGCTTTGGCTCAGGTCATGATCTCATGGTTCGTGGGTTCGAGCCCCGCATCGGTCTCTGTGCTGACAGCTCAGAGCCTGGAGCCTGTCTTCAGATTCTGTCTCCCTCTCTCTCTGACCCCCCCCCCCGCTCATGCTGTCTCTCTCTCTCTCTCAAAAATAAATAAAAATACATATAAAAATTTTTTAAAAATAAAAATCAACGTTAAGTAAATGTTTTAAAATCATTCCATTTTCTTGGAGCAAGAAGATGATTCATTTATTTATAAAAGTAGGAGTCAATCCAATATTTCTTCTGTTTATCTTACCCTACCCTACCTGCCTCCCCCCCCCCCGCCCCGAATGGTGATTAGACCTATCTAGAAACATAAGAATTTAAGATCAGACTAAAATTCATCCCAATAACTTTCTTGAGCATTATCAGAGCATTTTCATTTTCCTGGACAACAAGTTTTAAATACGAATTTACTAGTATGAAGCAGAATAAGACAAATCAGAGTGGTTTTCTAAATTAATAGTGGTGGAAGAAATAGAGTTTACTCTATTTCTAGATGAGAATAATTGAGATCTATACTTAATGAGGAAAGATTTAAGTAATAGATATGCTAGCATGTACAACTGTCAAGGTACATATGAATTCAAGTTCTCCTTATGTATTATTTGATATTGGTAAAATTTATGTGCCAAGTAACTTTCATAAGATTATAAGTCTATGTAGATAGAGACTTGATCTCTTTTGTTTATTATTTTCTAGAGTCTAATGCATGATGTATTGCACCATAAATATTGAATAAATGCTTCTAGACCATATGAGAATTTATAGGAGGCTTTCAAAAGTTAGAGATAGAGTTTAGAGATGCTACAAAGCACCCTAACAGCAAACTGACTGACTTTTGGGTCAGAGATAATTAATATTCCTCTGAGGAGCTGGCTTTCTACCCAGAAAAACGGATGGAAAAGAGCAAAGTCTCTAAAGTTATTGAAACAAAAAATATTATTTTTCTCAGTGATGAAATAAAAAATAACAAAATAAATGGGAATAAATAAAAATAAAAACTGAAACACCTGGGCATTTAAAAATGTTTCTTATTTGTAAAGAAACTAGAGATTTTCTTCTTTCTCATCTCTTCTAGTGTCATGAATATGGAAGAGTAATTCAGGGAGCCAAACACAAATGAACAAGCTCTAGAAACCATAGAAATCCATGGGCTCTAGAAATATTACAGAGGAGGCTTTAAAGAAAGGAGAGCCTAAGAATGGCATATAAGAGTGACATACCAGTAAGAAAGCCAAACCAGAAAAATACTAAATCTTCAGCCACTAAGAGTGAGGTAATAATATAAATGACTAGATATTTAGCAATTTAGGGATATTTAGTTTTTACTTATTAGTGAGCACGTGTCTTTCATAGCCAATATATGTAGGAAGAAGGAGGAGAAACTGAGAAAGCTAAAACCATATTCTATTAAATAAATTCCCTAAATGAATATAGAAAGATATTCATAGATATGTTGATATAGATATTATATATATGTTGTTTCCTTTTAGTTTCTTTTTGCATAGCAGTTTTCTTTTGTTTTGAGTAATGGATATAAGTAGATATTCTCATATGTGGTATTATAATACCAAAATAATAATGGAACTGTATTTGTTGTTGTTGTTGTTTTGAGGGCAAGGTGATTTGGCAATAGTCACACTTCAGAATACTTCATGAGGTGTGGCTAACAGAGAATGTAGAGAGTAGGGCTGAGATTCTTTAAAATTAAAAAGACAATGAGAGATGCAGATTGCTCATATAAGAGGTGACTTTGGGTGTGCAAAGCATAATAACTAAAGGATAGCCCATTTCTAGTCATGATTTGGGTAAAAAAAGTATATAGAAAACTCAAATGGTATATGAAACAAAAAACTGATATATTTTATGGGTTTTAATAAAAAAATAAGGTAAGTTTATTGTATTTTTTTTAATGTTTATTCATTTATTAGAGAAAGAGAGAATGAGTGGGGGAGGGCCAGAGAGAGAATCCCAAGCAGGCTCCATACTCAGTGCAGAGCCTGACACAAGGTTCAGTCTCTCAAGACTGAGATCATGACCTGAGTCAAAATCAAGGGTCAGACACTTAACTAGATTGAGCCACCCAGGTGCCCCAAGGAGCTCAATTTAAAAGTGGCCATACTTTATTCTTTCTTGAGATTTAGAAACAGGGAGGTCCTTGGGGAGGAAAATGAATAAAAGCTCAAGGGTTGTGGAGAGATAGGCAATTTAGTACAATAGAAACTCAAAATAGGAACAAATTCAGAAACAATGGCATATGTACTGGGATCCTGAGACAGAAGAGATAAGTCAGGAGGGGGGGAATGGCAAGAAAAGAGAAGATGAAAAACACATTTTAAATATTTATCACTGTAAACATGTATCCACAAATGAAAGTAGCTTTGGGGGCTGAAACAATGAGAGAACAAATGGAATTCTAATGGACTCAAAGAATTTAAGTGCTGCCAAGTGCCTAACATAGTACATAGAAGTGACTTTGGGAATAAAGATTATGTTTAATCTATACTTTTAATCTATCTTAATTTAAGAAATTGTGCAGTATAAAACTCATTTTTTACTTTTTAAAAAATGTGCTTAAAAAGCATTAGTTGACAGATATCTAATTTAATTGGTAAAATATCTCTTAAAAATTTACCTGAACTTTTCTCTTCTTAATTCTTTGTTATCTTGTAACATATCCGGATTTGCTTTGGGCAAAAATGACTCATACCTCAAATGCTAAGAAAATTGTTCATTAGATATTGTGTGTGTGTGTGTGTGTGTGTGTGTGTGTGTAATTACTAATTAAGCCAACTCTGTGTGCATGAATTTGGAAATTTAATTAGTGAATTGGTTTTTAAAACAAATTATTTCTTCAAATCTCCTAGTCCATAATAATATTTGTCTCCCATGGGCTGCAAGTCTACAAATTTTAATCATAATCCTCTTTGCAAAGTAAGAATCTTTCATAAGCCTCTTTTCATTGCACAAACTATTTACATAAAATGCTTGGCAAGCAGGAACAAATCCCAAGCTTTACTTAGCAAACAAAAACAACAACAATAAAACCTTTAAACTCATAGTTAATGCTTTCAACACTTGTAGATCCAAAGTTTATGTTTGATGTGTGTGTGTGTGTGTGTGTGTGTGTGTGTTTCCAATTGCAAAGGCCTGAATTTGGCATGCTTTTTAACTAAAATTTCAGTTCAGAGGATAGGCAAGGAAAGTTGAAACCATTCGAAGATAGGTAAATACTTTCAATTTCAAATTTTCCTTCTCCAGTTTCTTTATCACTTATGATGTAATTGAAAGTATGTTACTATAGGATCTCAGAGAGAGATTCTTTTCTATCTTGACCACTCACTGATGTGTATCCTTGGATATACATGGGACCCTATCCCCCAGATATACCACATTAGGAGTTTGAATAATACTCAGTTTAGTCTCTCAGTTTCTAGAGCTCTATGAATCTCAGATGCTGTTTCCTGCTTTGTAAACATGGACTTGTCTATCCAAATGGCTGTACTTTAGGTACAATTTATCAATGTTAATAGGGTAATGTCTATTAAGCAACTGAATTGTTCATAGTACATTCTCCACTTCCTGTCTTTGTGGCATGTCTAATAGACATCATTCACCTATGTCTGGTTATCCTCTCCTTTCTGCACATATAGAAGACCACTGCAGTTTTTTCTTTTTCTGCACCCTAAAAGACATTGTGTTATGACAATGGCATTATAGTTAAAAATAGCCTGGACTTAAGAATCATTCATTGAATGAAGCATAGCTGCCCTGAACAGTTCCCGGGCTTCTAATGAACTGGTTCTCTATATAAAGATTCACATCTAGAGGTTCCTCTAACATTCCCCCAGGTCGGTGGAATTGTAAAGAGGAAGGAATTAAAAATCTGTTATTGGGTGGTGTCTTAGTCTGTTTGATTACTATATAGAACAGAATGCAGCTTATAAGCAACATTTATTTCTCACAGTTCTAGATGCTAAGAATTCCAAAGTCAAAGTGCCAGCAGATTTGATGTCTGATGACAGACCATTTTCTGGTCTTTTCACTTGTCCTCTCATGTAGAAAATGGTGAGAAAGCACTCCCAGTGTTTTTTAAATAAAGGCACCAGTCCCATTAATGAGAAGATCATCTTCATGACCTAATTATGTACCAAAGGCCCTACTTCCAAATACCATCACACTGAGCATTAGGATTTCAACATATGAATTTGGGGAGGTGGGGGACACAAGCATTCTATAAAAGATGGCTAAAAGTAAAGTATCACTGAGTAAGTGACATTAAACATGTTATGAAGCTACATGAGAAAGTTAACCATGAATGAAAGGGCTCTAGCCAGAAGCCCCCAAGGCAATGAAGAGACAAGAAATGATCAAAGATCTGGCTAAGCAGATCAGGTTTATGAACCATACTTTCTTACTCAGTTGCCACTGCATCTTGCCTGGCAACCTGGACTACATTCAACAAGTTCACTCATTGTCTATTTTAGTTAATTTAGCTTCTTTTACTTAAAACACTATAAATTTATCATGGTATTTAAGTCCACAAGTTATATATGTCTTCTGACTTACATATGGATGAAATTAGAAAATTAATACAATAACAAAATGTCTTTGTGTAGGAACCATTGATTTAGAATAAGCTCTGTATGTATTTAATGAATTAATTTTGAATTTTTTAAAAATATTTTTATTTATTTCTAGGAGAGACAAAGAGAGACAGCGTGAGCAGGGGAGGGTCAGAGAGAGAGGGAGATACAGACTCTGAAATAGGCTCCAGGCTCTGAGCTGGCAGTCAGCACAGAGCCCGACGCGGGGATCGAACCACGAACCGCGAGATCATGACCTAAGCGAAAGTCAGACGCTTAAACGACTAAGCCACCCAGGCGCCTCTTAATTTTGAATTTTAATTGTATTGGTTTTGGAGTTATCAGGATATTTTGAAGGCATATATATAGAACTAGAAACTCAGAATTAAAAATTTACTTTTTAAAGTTCTCAAAAGTTAATGTTTTTATTAGCCAATAATTAATATTATTGGCTGTTTTCATGATATCATTGGTGTTTTGTTCTGGTTATGTATTGCCACAGAACTACCGCAAAGTAAGAGGTTAAAAATGACCACTGTTTTATTTATTTCATAAAGTTGTGTGTCAATAATTTAGGCAAGTCTCATCTGGGTGATTTTTGCACTAGTGGCTTCATCTCAGATCACTCAGAGATTGCCAGTAGCTAGACTAGTCTGGAAGAGTAAAGAAGTTTACATGCACATGCCGTGTGCCCCAACAGAGGCATCCAGAACACTGGATTTTGTTGAGTTTCTTCATGTATTCTTAGGGCTTTGCATGGGGTCTCCCCAGCATGTAGCAAATGTTTATAAAATGGCTCAGGACTCCAAAATTCCAAAGCAGAAGGGGCCTCTCCTCTAAAGCTCGAGCCAGAAATATCACCAAGTCACTTCTGTCATAGTTTTTTGGTCAAAACTCTCTCAGGTTAGCCTTAGGATGAGGTTGGGAGAGCAGAGAAATATATTCTATGTCTTAATGTGAAAGCTGATGGGAAAGCATGAAAGAATCTTTAATCTGCCACAACCTCAAACCAAAGGACCACACAAACAAATGTGAAAGCATAAACTTAAGTTAAACGTCCACACAAACAAAAGTGAAAGCATAAACTTAAGTTAAACTAGAAAGCCTGATTTAATTCTATCAATAATAAATTGCCAAAATAAACTAATCCTCCATTAATATATAGTTCTAAGATAAAAAGGTATCTGCATTCCAGTCAAGAACTTTAACTGTCATGAACAAATGCAACATTAAAATTTAATGCTTTATTTTTAGAAAATAGCAAATGAATTCAATCTTTGAATTCACTTGTCCTTCAATATATATCTTACTATTCCTTTCCACTTTTAGAAATCATTTACAACAGTTCTATATATGATCGTTCAGTTCCAAAAAAGATGAACATGTCCAAAGCTATAATAAATTTTGATGTCAAAGAAAGGGCTAGCATATTAAAGCACAGTAATGTCAAATTATACCAATCTAAAGAGGTGAGTTAAATTCTACAAGTATCTGCAACATCACAGAGACTCACATTAATTCTTGAATTAATGAAAAGGACTTTTCATAATACCTTTGTCATGTTTCTCTCTAGTTTCTAATCCTGCGGCATGTTTTAGTGAAACTAAGAGGAGCTAACACCATATTTTTTTTAAAAAGTAAATTTTTAAATCAGGGAAACTTAATCTTTTATTTCCATTCTATAGTATATGATTGATGGGGAAAATACTATTCCTTAAAACACATCATTTGTATGGTATAATATAAAGGAACTTTAGACAAATACATGCTATATTTTCTGCAAAACAAAATACGGAGAACATTTAAACTCATGCTGTGTAGACTATTACTTAATACCCGTCTGAGCATGGGACATGCATAGAGAGAGGGAGAGAAAGAATACTAACCGGGCTCCATGCTCAGTGGAGAGCCCGATGCAGGACTTGAACTCACAAACTGCGTGATCATGACCTAAAGAGAAATCAAGAGTTGGACACTTAACTGCCTGAGCCAATCAGGTGTCTTTGTAGTACTTTTTGATGGAAATTTTATTTGATAAAATTATTTTGTTTTAATTACATATATGTCTTAAATTTACATTTCTGAAGTTTTCTTTTTAAAACCATTATAAGGTTCATTTTTAAAACAAGTCTATTAGAAGGTCATAAACCCTAAGGTTTGTATGAACAGTTAGATTTGATATGGGAATTTCATAATATCATGGGTACATTTCATGAATTTACTTTCTTTAGGGCATTTTGATTTCTATGTTATGTCTTATGTACAGAATGCATATTTCTACATATCTGGAACATATATAAATAACCAAAAACTATTTGTGACTTTAAGATTTTTGTTAATAAATCAGAATAGAATGAAGTATAGATTTTTAAAGTCACAGAAAATTTAAAAATGATGCTTCTATTGGTCAATGCATCTGTACATGTAAGATTTTATTTTTCTTGCTTTTTATTATTTTCACTCATTCTTTATCTTTTTAAAATAAGTATCATTATTGACCCACCTGTTGGACGTTATAGCTATCTCCTTCCCCTTTCCAATGTAAATATGGAGATATAGATAGATTGACAGATATATATATGTCTATGTATATAGATAGATATCTTAGTATAAAATGGAATATGAGTCATTTGTGGAAAATGGGTGCCTTTCTTCAGGTTTGTTTTTTTTTTTATCATGACTGGATGTTGTACTTTGTCAAATGCTTTTCTTGTTTCTACTGAGAGAATCAAACAGTTCATAAGAAACTTTCTCTTATTAATGTGATGTATCACATTTATTCACATATATATTGAACCAAACTTGCAACACAGGAATAAATCTCACTTGATTATGGTGAATGACTCAGTTAATATACTCTTTTTTTAGTGGGGTCTTTGTCTCCTTTTGGAATCGGACAAGTGATTATCCTCAAAGAACGAGTTTGGATGTTTTCCTTCCATTTCTATTTTTTTGGACTACTGTGAGAAGAATAAATATTAACTCTTCTTTCAATGATTGATAAAATTACCTTGTGAAGCCATCTGGCCCTGGACTTTTGCTTGTTGGGAGAGTTGATTAGTGATTCCATTTCTTTGCTTGTTATCAGTCTGTTCAAGTTTCCTCTTTCCTGCTGTTTCAACTTGTTAGTTTATATGTTTCCAGGTATTTATCCATTTATTCCTGGTTTTCCTATAGGCTGCCATATAATTATATGGCATAATATAATTCATGATACTCTTTTATAATTGTATTTCTGTGGTAATGTTTGTGATTTCTCCTTACTCATTTGTGATTTTTTTTTAAATTTGGGTCCTTTCTCTTTTCTTTTTGATACATCTGACTAGAGACTTATCCTTGTTGGTGGTGGTTTTTTTCTTTAATTTTTTAAACTAATTTTTTAAACAACCAGATCTTGGTTTCATTGATTTGCTCTACAGTGGGTTTGTTTATTTGTTTGCATATCACTTATTTTTGCTCTAATCTTTATTGTTTCCCTTCTTTGATGGTTTTAGGCTTCATTGCATTTGTTGTTCTTTTTCTAGCTTCTTTACATATAAGGTTAGATTTCTTGCTTGAGATTTTTCTTGCTTTCTGAGGTAGGCCTATATTGCTGTATGCTTCCCTCCTATGACTGCTTTTGCCACATCCTAAAAGTTTTGGACTGTTGTGTTTTTATTTTCATTTGTTTCCATATATTTTTAAATTTTGTCTTTAATTTTTTGATTGGCTCATTCATTCTTTAATAGGATGTCTTTTTACGTCCAAGTATTTGTAATCTTTCCAAAATTTTTATGTTTGTCTTCAAGTTTCATAGCATTGTGGTTAGAAAAAAATAATGGTATGATCTCAATCTTTTTGTACCTGTTGGTACCTTGTTTGTGACTTAGAAGGTTATGCATTCTGATGAATAGCCTGTGTGCACTTGAAAAATGTGTATTTTGCTGTTTTAGGATGAAATGTTCTGAATACAACTGTTATAATGTCCTTCTAGTCCCACTCAAAGCCATTGTTTCCTTGTTAATTTTCTGCTTAGATAATCTATCCATTGATACAAATAGGGTGTTAAAGTCCCCTACTATTGTTGCATTATTATCCATGAATTCCTTTATGTTTGTTATTGATTGTTTTATATATTTGAGTGTTCATGTTGGGGGCATAAATATTTATAATAGTTAGATCTTGTTGGATAGTCCCCTTCATTATTATATAGTGCCTTTCATCTCTTGTTACAGTCTTTGATTTAAAATATAGTTTGTCTCATGTAAGTATCATTACTCTGGCTTCCTTTTGACATCGATTTGCATGATAAGTGGTTCTCCATTCCCTCACTCTGAATCTGCATGTGTTATTAAGTCTAAAATGAATCTATTGTAAGCAACATATAGATAGATTTTGGTTTTTTATCCACTCTATCTCCCTATGTCTTTTGATCAGAATATTTAGTCCATTTATATTCAGAGTTATTCTTGATAGATATGTATTTAGTGCCATTTTATTACTTGATTTGTTGTTTCTGGAGATTTTCTCTGTTCTTTTCTTGTCTTTGTCACTTGTGGTCTTACCTTTCAACTCAGAATCCCTCTTAATATTTCTTGGAGTGTTCATTTCGTGGTCAAAAATTCCTTTAGGTTCTGTTTGTCTGAGAAACTCTTTCTCTTTCTATTCTGAATGATAGCCTTGCTGAGTAGAGTATTCTTGGTTGCAGATTTTTCCTATTCAGAACCTTTATCATGCTACCATCTTCTGGCTTGCCACATTTCTCTGGGGAGATTTGCAGCTGGCCTTATTGGTCTTGCTTTGTAAGTTAAGGACTTCTTTTGTTTTGCTGATTTTAGGATTTCTTCTGTATCTCTATGTTTTGCAAATTTAATTGCAATATGTTTTGGTGTTGGCCTGTTGTTTTTTATTTTGATGGAAGTTCTCTCTGCCTCCTGAATCTAGATGTCTGTGTCCTTTCCCAGATTAAGGAAGTTTTCAGCTATAATTTCCTCAGATAAACTTTCTGCATTTTTTTCTCTCCTTCTTCTGGGACTCCTCTGTTAAGAATGTTATTAAACTGTGGGCTGATGGAGGTGGAATAGAGGGGAAGGGAGGTAATGAGCATGGGGGAGGGCACTTGTTGGGATAAGCACTGGGTATTATATGGAAACCAACTTGACAATAAACGATTTAAGGGAAAAAAAAGAATGTTATTACACTGATGGAGTCACTGAGATCCTTAAGTCTACTTTCACAATCAAAGATTTTTCTTTCCCTCTTCCTTTCACCTTCATTATTTTCCATAATTTTATATTCTATATCATTTATTTGTTCCTCTACTTCTTCCATCCTTGTGTTATTTCCAGCAGTCTGTTTTGAATCTTTGTTATTTCATTTTCTATCTCAGCCTGATTTGTTTTTAGCTCTTTTATCCCTGTGGAAAGGGTATCCTTGATGTCGTTTATGTTTTTCTCATCCAGCTAGTTTTTTACAATTATTGCATTAATTCTCCAATAGGCAACACACCACCTCTAAGCTCTGCAAAAACTGGGAATAGCAGTATGGGCATTACATTTCCCAATTTCAAACTTTATTAAAATTATAATAGTTAAATCTATAATAATTGAAACTATTCTCTTGGCATGAAAGCAGACATGTAGTCTAATGAAGCAGAGTTAAGAGCCCATAAATAAACTTGCACACATGTAGTCAACTACTATTTGAAAAGGTAGCCAAGAATACTCAGTGGAGAAAGTATAACTTCTTTAATAAATGGCTGTGGAAAAACTACATATTCACATGCACAAGAATGAAACAATACTTACACTGTTCACAAAAATTAAGTCAAAATAGATTAAAGATTTAATCATAAAACCTGAAACTATAAAAATCCTATAAGAAAACATAAGGGAAGAGCTTCTTGACCTAAGTTTTGGCAATATATTTTTGGATATGAAAGAAAAACCGTAAGAAACAGAAAGCAAAACCAGCAGCGAGATACATCAAAGAATAAGCTTCTGACCAGCAAAAGAAACAATCAAAAAAATAAAAAAGCAACCATGGAAAAGGAGTAAATTTTTCAAGTCTTTATTTGATGAATGCTTAATATGCAAATATATAAGGAATTCATATAACAATATCAAAATTAATCTGATTTTGATATGGGCAGAGGACTAAATAGATAATTTTTTCAAGAAAGACATTTAAATGGCCAACATATACATGAAAAGATGTTCAACTTACTAATGATAATATAATCATTTATCATTACTACTAATATATATATGGTATACACACCCATATATATGCAGTATATGTATATATGCCATATATTTGTAATAAATCCACTATTAATCAGCAAAATGCAAATATTTATAATCCTATAATGCACAATAAAATCCACCAGGATGTAAAAAATATTCATTACTGCTTGTGAATATTCAAACATGTACAGTATCTTTGGAAGTTATTATTATTTAGTAAATTTGAAGACACACTCCCCAAGTTAGTGAATTAATTCTTGAGAACAGACCGTGAAGAAACTGATGCATATGCACATCATGAATAATATTAAATGACTTTCATAGACTCATTTCTCAGAAGTTCCCTAAATTGGGCTCTTGCAGTTTTGTTCCTTGGTGAAAAGATAATGAGTGTGGCAACATTGTAATTGAAGGTTCCTATGGGTGATATTGATTTATAAAAAGACAGTGGAGGCTGCCCCTGTTATTTGTGAGCTACCCAAATCTTATGTAGCAAAATATACTACATTAAAAACAAAATTTACCATTTTAACCACTTTTAGGTTTAAAGCCAGTGACATTACATATATTCACATTATATTTCAATCATCATCACCATGCACCTTCAGAACTTTTCATTTCCCCAAACTAAAACTCTGTACTCATTAAACAACTCCCTTACCTCCAACCCCTAAATCTGACTGCTCTAGGTATCTCATATAAGTGGAGTTATAACATATTTGTCTTTTTGTATCTGGTTCATATTACTTAGATTAATATATTCAAGGCTTATTCATGTTGTAGTGTATGTCAGTAGTCCCTTCCTTTTAAGATTGAATAACATTTAATTGTATCCATATACCACGTGTTAGTTATCCATTCATCTGTCAATGCACATTTGGTTTTCTTTGATAATTGTGAGTGAAGCTGCTATGAAAGTGGATGTACAAATATCTGTTTGATTCTCTGCTTTTAATTCTTTGGTGTATGTATCTAGAAGTGGAATTCCCAGAATATATGACAATTCTCTATTTGTTTTGAGGAACTGCCATATTATTTTCCATAGTTTCCATATTATTTCCATAGCTGAACCATTTTACATCAGCAACAATGTACAAGGATTCTAATTTATCCACAACTTCAACAGCCTTTGTTATTTCCTGTATTATTAATATTATTATTATTATTTGCAATCTTAATGGATGTGAAGCTGTATCTCACTGTTACTTTGATATTCATTTCCCTAATACCAGGGGAATTTTTTGTTTGTTTTGTTTTTTGGAGCAGGAACAATTTACAACCTCTACCCCAATTACTGCCCCACTCTTATATGCTTATTCTTTTCCTTTTTCAAAGCAAGTAATATTGTCAGTATCCAAATGACTCCAAAATCTTCTAAGTAGATTTATTTCCTCATTAGTTTCTGGCACTTTGCCAAAAAGACATTATGTGTACTGTGAAAGAAAAACCTTAATTATTCATATAATTTCACAGTACATGTGACAGCTCTGTTTGGATTCTTCTTCTGAGAAGAGTAACCCATCTTTAATTCAAGCTATTATTGTGCACTCAGAACAAATAAAAGATATTGGAAAACCTCGAGTATTTAGGGTTCTTTTTACCTTAACTTGAAAATAAAAAAAGAATTAGGAAATATTTTTTCTTGCTAGTTCAGAGTCAAAGACTCTTGGTCATAACAACTTTGTGCAGCTCTTCTCAGCTAAACGCATGAGGGTAAGACTTCAGTGGAGGTCTTGAAATGTTGAGGACATGAGTACAACTCTCTCTGCTATGCCACCATTCAGAGGAGACCATGAGCTGAATCCAGTCTAGAAAAATTGACTGAGCGTGAAGCTAGGAGAGAATTTCTTCTCTATACCCAGCAAGCATGGGTATGCAAACTGTCACCTTCATATCAGTTTGTTTTAAAACCCTGATAGAAGTCAGCACATTTTTAAAAACACTTAAATTTAATGTTTCTTTCTTGGGGTAAAATAAATGCTAGAGAATGTTAAGCTCTTCTGGCAGCACCCTAATTCATAGCCAGATTAAATTTCTTTCCTTCTTCTTTCTCAAGGCATCATTATAATGAAAAAGTAGGCACCAGAAAAACACTTAGCCCATTTGGGTCTGGAGAAAAAGTCACTTATTGAATGACCCATGTAAGTATCAACACATTTTATTTTAATCACAGTCTGCAAACCATTCTCATCTCCAGTGGATACTAGTGAACTACTGTCCTCTAAAATTCATGACCTAGGCACCAGTATTTATCCGTAAAAGTACTACAATAATAATAATGACTGCTTTCAAAAACCTGAGAATGAAAACTGTAGAAGTGTTCTTCTCTTGTTCCTCTACATAGATTTACTCATGATGTTCACTTATTTCTCTATCATTTCTAGGCTTAGCTAACTTCTTCCTTATTGGCCTACTTAACTCTTGAATTTCTTCTTCACAATGGATTGATCTCTTTCATCCTTCATCCTGTCTTCAGCAGGCAGAGGAGATAAATACTAACAGGGATTGGAGCATGATCTTAGTGGGGAAAATGTTATTGTGTTATTCTAGTTAATTACCTCCCTCAATAGATTTTAATCTCCAAGAGGGTAAGGATTGTCATATTTGCTGATGTTTCCCTTGAGCCAAGACCCATTTGGGGCATATATTAGGTTATCATTAAATTAGTAAGTAAATTACTTCTATAAGAAATAAAATGTTTAGTTTTCTTTTACTTTTACCATCTAGTTATTTACTTACTTTTCTTTCTAAGCCTGTTCTATTAAAATGTCATATCATGTCACTTCTTTTTTTCTTAAATTATCTTAAGGTACTCTTTGTTTCAACTAATTACTGGTTTTGACATTTCCTGTCTTTTCTTAGTTTCACATTTCCTGAGAGTTTTCCTATGGCACCCCATTTGGTAACCATTATTTTGTTGTTGTTGTTTTTAATGTTTTTTATTTATTTTAGAGAGAGAGACAGAGAGAATGTAAGTGGGAGAGGGGCAGTGAGAGAGGGGGACAGAAGATTTGAAGTAAGTTTTGTGCTGACAGCAGAGAGCCTGATGCAGGATTTGAACTCCCTGAAAGATCATGACCTGAGCCGGTTGGATGCTTAACTGACAGCCACACAAGCGCCCCCAATAGCCATTATTTTGATATGTAAATTTGTCTATATTGAGCATTTTCTATTTCCAAATGATTAAATGGGCAAGTAGCTCAGTGGTAGACTTGCCTTTTAGGATATATTGATAATAGATATAGATGAGGACAGAAAATAGATTAAAACCTCTTTAACATACTACTATCTGGGCAAGGATTAGCATTTGTGGGAACTGACTTTGACACATGAAATTAGATTTTGGAGGTCATGAATATGATTCCTAACATGGTTACATAGTTGGTTAACAGTGAAACATTTTATTTTAGAATGCCTGTTATTTTTGGGGGCGCCTGGGTGGCTCAGTTGGTTGAGCTTCTGACCTCGGTGCAGGTCATGATCTCTCGTTCATGGAATTGAGCCCCGCATCGGGCTCTGTGCTAACAGCTAGCTCAGAGCCTGGAGCCTGTTTCAGATTCTGTGTCTCCCTCTCTCTCTGACCCTCCCCTGCTCACACTGTCTCTCTCTCTCTTTCTCAGAAATTAACAAAACAAAACAAAGAATACCTGTTATTTTTCAGTGAATTTCCTTCCAGGTTTCTATTGCAGTTTTCAGATAAGCCCTGAGTGGTAGCTACAATGGGTTCAAGCATCATTATTTTGTAGACAAAAATACTGAATATAAAGATTTAAAAGATTAAAGAGAAGATGAGGGGACAAGATGGTGGAGAAGTAAGGAGCTCCGTACTTGCACTTGCACCCATAAATCACACATAAAATATCTGAAGCCATTGGAAACCTTACAAAACCTGAGAGATGGGGAGAAAAAGGAGGCAGAATCCACTGAGAAAGGCTTCTAATGGCTACCTCAAGAAACAAGCCAGAGTACACAAGGTGGAGAGTCCCAAATAGCACTATGAATAGGAAAATAAAATAACCAAGGTCTCAACAAGAGAGACCAAGAGATACCGTTCAAAAAACACTCTCTGAAAGGATAGGCCCTGGAAAGTCAAAGAGTCTTCTTGGATAGAGCAGCGCTCATAGATACAGAGAGCATAACAGGTCTTTGAAAGCAACAAGAGCCAGAAAGCTAACTAAAATGATGAAACGAAAGAGCTCTCCTCCAAAGAAACTCCAAGAAGAAATGACAGCTAATGAACTGCTCAAAACAGATATCAGCAGCATAACTGAACAAGGTTTTAGAATAATAATGGTAAAATTAATAGCTGGGCTTGAAAAAAACATAGGGGACATCAAAGAAACTATGGCTACAGACAGAATGGAAAATAAAAATAGGCATGAAGAATTAAAAAATGCGATAAATGAGATACATAATAAATTAGAGGTCTCCAATCCACGGATTGAAGAGGCAGAAAGGAGAATAAGTGATCTAGAAGACACCATGATAGAAAAACAAGAAGCTGACAACAAAAGAGACAAACTGATCCAGGAACAGGAAAGAAGAATTCGAGAGCTCA